>NC_079435.1:5885423-6035423 GCF_903798145.1 Danio aesculapii | reverse complement strand
GACAAACAGACAGAGAGAGACAGATGAACAGACAAGGACAGACGGATAGACAGACAGGAGGACAGATAGACAGATGGACTGACAGACAGACAGGTGGACAGGCAGACGGACAAAGGGACAAATGGACAGACACAGACAGACAAACAGACAGAGAGATGGACAGAAGGACAGACACGCTGACAGACAGACAGACGGACAGACAGTCAGACAGACAGACAGACAGACAGACAGACAGACAGACAGACAGATCCTCCTGCTTAACACGTGTCACTTACAGCTCCTTCAGTGCAGTGAGGTGATCAAACAGACTCCAGTCCACTGAGTGAATGCGGTTTCTGGACAGATCTCTGAAACACAACACACACACACACACACACACACACTTAGACACACAATCTGTATTACATGCAGCACTACAGACGTGAAGATGACTTAGACATTGACAACACTATCGAAACCTACATTATCTGCATATATGAAGAATGATGACAACATGACACTTTTTAATGCCACCTTTGATCAAATAAACGCATTACTGATTAATAAATAGATCAATTTACACAAACTATTCAAATCACACCTTCCCTCATGATCAAGCTCATGTTTCATCATCCACGACCAATCAGAATAACTGACCAATCAGCAGCAGCTGTCCTGATTAACACATCATTGATAAGATCCACTAACGTAACCAGTGTTAGCAGATGAACATTAGTGTGTGTGTGTGTGTGTGTGTGTGTGTGTGTGTGTCTGTGCTCCCACAAGGAAACATCTGCCCATTCCAGACAGGCTGTGTAAGAGTAAAGGAGGAGTTTGACTGAGCGACTGAAAAACCTCTGTTAAAGTCATTAGTGTGTCAGTTCTTCACTAACAACTCAAACACAGCTTACATAACATCACACACACACACACACGCACACGCACACGCACACACACACAGTTATCAGAGGAAAGAGAATCAAAGTGCTTTTCTGTACTCTGCATGGTGTATTCGCAGATTTCTGCTAAGTCTTGCAAAGTTCATATATATATAGTCATATATAGCAACTGCTTTATTCTGAAGCAGGACGTAAAACTGCTACAATGTTGCCATTTTGAGGCTCTTACTGCAATAGCTCTATAAATAGAAAACGTCAATCAATAAATAGTATGGATTTTTGCAAAACACGTGTAAAATAAAATAAAATAAAATAAAGTAAAATGAAATAAAATTAAATAAAATTAAATAAAATGAAATAAAATAAAGTAAAATGAAATAAAATGAAATAAAATTAAATAAAATGAAATAAAATAAAATGAAATAAAATAAAGTAAAATGAAATAAAATAAAATAAAGTAAAATAAAATAAAATAAAGTAAAATAAAATAAAGTAAAATGAAATAAAATAAAGTAAAATAAAATAAAATAAAGTAAAATAAAATAAAGTAAAATGAAATAAAATAAAGTAAAATAAAATAAAATAAAGTAAAATAAAATAAAATAAAATAAAGTAAAATGAAATAAAATAAAGTAAAATAAAATAAAGTAAAATAAAATAAAGTAAAATGAAATAAAATAAAGTAAAATAAAATAAAATAAAGTAAAATAAAATAAAGTAAAATGAAATAGAATAAAGTAAAATAAAATAAAGTAAAATAAAATAAAGTAAAATGAAATAGAATAAAGTAAAATAAAATAAAGTAAAATAAAATAAAGTAAAATGAAATAAAATAAAGTAAAATAAAATAAAATAAAGTAAAATAAAATTAAAGAAAATTAAATAAAATGTAACAAAATAAAGTAAAAATTTAAAATAATAATAATAAAAATACAAAAATAATAATAAAATAAAAAAATAAAATAAAATAAAATAAAATAAAAGTAAAATAAAATGAAATAAAATAAAATAAAATAAAGAAAAATGAAATAAAATAAAATAAAGTAAAATGAAATAAAATAAAATAAAATAAAGTAAAATAAAGTAAAATGAAATAAAATAAAATAAAACTAAATAAAGTAAAATAAAATAAAATAAAGTAAAATGAAATAAAATAAAATAAAGTAAAATGAAATAAAATAAAATAAAACTAAATAAAGTAAAATGAAATAAAATAAAATAAAATAAAGTAAAATAAAGTAAAATGAAATAAAATAAAATAAAACTAAATAAAGTAAAATAAAATAAAATAAAGTAAAATGAAATAAAATAAAACAAATAAAGTAAAATGAAATAAAATAAATAAAGTAAAATGAAATAAAATGAAATAAAATAAATAAAGTAAAATGAAATAAAATGAAATAAAATAAATAAAGTAAAATGAAATAAAATAAATAAAGTAAAATGAAATAAAATGAAATAAAATAAAATAAAATGAAATAAAATAAATAAAGTAAAATGAAATAAAATGAAATAAAATAAAATGAAATAAAATAAAGTAAAATGAAATAAAATGAAATAAAATAAAGTAAAATAAAATAAAATGTTTGGGTGCAAGTTTTAATAAATAAATTACAAAAATAATACATTTTAAAGTAAATAAATTAAATAAAAATAAGATGTTTTAAAAGAGACATGCATATTTTGACAAAGGTAGGAGAACCCTTTTGTTTCATAAGCTTATACATATAATTCAAACATGGGATTCGGTTGCTCTAACAAAAAGGCTAAAGACCGTGGTCTCTATTGTCTGTCACTAGAGCACCTTTAGATGTCAGAGGAGTGAGGTTTACCTGCATAGCACTTAGCTCGCTGGCTTCCGTTACACTCACTTCCCTAAACCTCACTCCCATCCCGGACGAGCCCCCACATGTAACCCACCGGTCCTACTGCACCCAACCCGCTTTAAACCGGCGATTCGTTATATGGGAGTCGCTTGCTCTAACAAGAAGGCTAAAGATTTCAGAGAAGTGAGGTTTACCTGCACAGCACTTCACTAGCTGGCTTCCATTGCATGTCTATTATGGAGATAGGCTTAATTGTACGTCCATGCTTGTGTATAACAGGTTCAATAACATTTTATTGAAATAAATCAAAAATAAAATAAAATGGACAATCAAGTAAACTGAACAGTGCATGACTTATTAAATATTCATAAGCTTGAGTCACAGAAACTTTGCATGCTGGAAAGACGAGCCCAAAGTCATGTCAAACGTGTTGGTTTCTCTCTGTGTGTTGTGGCTCATTTCTCCCTTTGATTTTCTGAAGGCAGAAGCGTGTGGTGTGTGTGTGTGTGTGTACGAGCGTCAGTGTTTCTGACTGTCTGAAGTCCGCCTCACATTTTCCAAACAGCATCTCTGAACCGAGCTGAGACCAAGAACAAACCAGCACTCAACACACACACACACACACACACACACACACACACACACACACACACACACACACACACACACACACACACACACACACACACACACACACACTTTAACGGATTACTCACACACTCACTTTATGACCACATCTGGAACAAAAGCTCACAGCTAACCACATACTCGTGATACTACCGTGTAGGCATGGGCCGGTATAGGATTCTGACGGTATCATAACCTTGGATACAAATATCACGGTTTCTCGGTATCACAGTATTGAGATTACTGCTCTAAAATATATTCTTTTTGAATGTCTGGGTTAAAAACAAAAAACATTTCCCCTTTGAGCACAATATATTTTATTTTGAGAAACATTTATAATATTTTGGAGCAGTAAACCTGTCAGGCTAAATAATTTAAATGAATCAGATTTCTAAGGGGAATTCAGATTTCTAAGGGTGGGGGTCGCGAACTGTGTAGCGGGGGGGTTGGGGAGGCCCTATGCGTGCACTTGCCTGAAAACCGATTTTCGTCTGATGCCTACTACCAAACATCTGGGATCGAACAAGTAGTGGAGAATCTCTCGCTTACCCGTTTCGTTCTGTGAGAGCGAGACCTGTCAACACTCCCACAGCTTTGCAGACCCACAGAGACGCGCACTTAAAGAGTTTGTCCGGCCCGGGTTTCTAGGGTCGTTTTCACACCACACTGATTGTTTTGGTCCGAACCAGTTAAAAAGAACCAAAATGCAGTCATGTGACAAAATCCACATCACTCATTGGCCAGATGTTATTGAACAGATTTCCTAAACTGCTTATCGATTGGTCAGAATTAGCATGCGGGAAAATATCAATGGAACTCCCGCAAGTAAACAAACCGGCAGACACAAAATGTCACTGCGCTGACTGATTGTATCCCTGCTCATAGTATACTATATAGTTCGTATACATCACTTTAGACAAACTATTTATTTCGAGAATGAAACGCAGCTGCGGCTGGAAAACAATGTTTTAATGCATCGCAAACGGCAAAGGCGTTAGGAGGAGGTGTGAATTACTTTAGTTAAACTGGGACATGGTCATCTTCCGAAAATACTACCAATGATCCATCAGGTAATGGTTTTCTCTCTCTCTCTTCCTCTGTTTAAAACTGTTGGTAAAGCGCTGTCAACAAATATTTTTCCTCCAAACCCCATGAGATGGAACAGCGGATCGGCCTACGGCAGCTGGATTAGTCCAAAAGGCGCAGTACTTTTTGCAGTGGGGTCTGTTTTAGTTCCGATCATATTCTCACCACAAACGAACTGCTCCAGGGTTCATTTGAAAGTGTACTGAGACCACCTCTTCAAGGAGGTCTCGGTACGCTTTTTTAGTCCGCTTTTGGTGCTCACTCGAGTGCGACTGCTACATTCACACCTGCCCAAACGATCCACACCAAGAGGGAAAACGAACTCTACTACGATTCAACCGAACTAAATAAGGCAGGTGTGAAAGCACTCTTCATCTCCTAAAATGTCCGCGATTCTACTTTTGCTTTGCTTTCTAAAGCTCGTGTGCATTTTTGCATTACTCTTTTATTAAAGACCACTTTCCGCTTGGCTTCACAGCTGTCGCAGTAAATAATAGATTCTTTAATCTAAACTATTCAGAAAAACTTTACTATGGACTCGGAGAGGATGAAATGACTGGTTGCAAAATATATGTACACCATTAGTGGTTAATCAACGCATTTGCCTTAAATAATCTACAAGTTTTAATCTTGTAATTATGATATTTTTTTTGGATTTTGTCTGTTTTTATTCCTTTTTCTGTCATTTATTTCTCTTTATTAATTTGATGATGTTAATATATTACATAGGCTATTTTATCTACAGTTGAAGTCAGAATTATTAGCCCCCCTGAATTATTAGCCCCCCTGTTTATTTTTTTCCTCAATTTCTGTTTAACAGAGAGATTTTTTCCAACGCATTTCTAAACATAATAGTTTTAATAATTAATTTCTAATAAGTGATATATTTTATCTTTGTCATGATGACAGTAAATAATATTTGACTAGATATTCTTCAAGACACTTCTATACAGCTTAAAGTGACATTTAAAGGCTTAACTAGGTTAATTAGGTTAACTAGGCAGGTTAGGGTAATTAGGCAAGTTATTGTATAACGATGGTTTGTTCTGTAGACTATCAAAAAATATATAGCTTAAAGGGGCTAATAATATTGACCTTAAAATGTATTTTTAAAAAAATTTAAAACTGCTTTTATTCTAGCCGAAATAAAACTTAATTTATTAAATATTTAAAAGAGAAAAAAAAAAACTAAGAGGGGCTAATAATAATTCTGACTTCAACTTTACATATCTTAAATGCTTTGGCATTCAATTTTTTACTTTAACCCATTGAAAAGAAACAGTGTATAACAGTGTCATAATAAATATAATTATTGTTAAAAATTTTAATTATGCTTGTTTGTCACATATACTGTAATTAACTATTTATGTGATGAGGGTAAATGGTGTGTTTCAATCCTGCTACCACCGCAAGTATATTTCAAACCTGTGGGAAGCACCGCTTTGTAAAACATATGCTGGATAAAGTCATTCCGCTGTGGCGACCCCAGATTAATAAAGGGACTAAGCTGAAAAGAAAATGAATGAATGAATGAATGAATTCTAGTATAATAATATTATACTAATACTATAATAAACACACACAAATATACATGTATAAAACATGATAATAATAATTAAAAACACGACTAATACTACTATAAACACACACACACAAAATCTAATGGTATTAAATATGGTAACTTATTATTTATTATTTTATTTTTGTACTGATTCAATTTGCATTGAATTATTACGATTAATATTACAGTAATGAACCACAGAGACCTTCACTAAACACACAGTCTCACAGGGCTGATATGCTTCAGGCTAAATCCACCATCCATCATAAAACAACAGCGAATTCCACTGTATTGTCAGCACTCAGCTTCAAATCAAACATTTGTTTCCATTTCAGTTTCCCATGAGTCACCCAAACATCCAACTATGACATCATGCTTCTAAAAAGAGCTTTCAGATGATGTCATCGTGAAGAGGAAACCAAATCAATCCATATTCATAACAACATGCGCTCTTCACTTCAGGGCCAAAATAAAGTGACTGCAGCGCATGAATACAAGCACACACACACAGAGATCAAGTTTCCTCCTTCACCGTAACATAAAGCAGCAGTGTGCGGCCTGAACATGGCCATATAAAAGTGACCTCTTGGGTTTATATTAGTCAAAGGTGGGCTCCTGTGCGCAGCTCTGCGCCAGAGACCAGGCCCTATGGCAGAGCTGCGCGAGGGAGACCGTGTCCGACATATGGTTCTGTTTTACTCTACCAGGCGAGCTGATTTCACCTTATAAGGGCTGAAGGGGCGTCTGGTGCCACTACAGATGGAGGAGAGAGAGAAAGAGAGAGAAACAGACTCAAGATGGCAAAACAGCTCAGAGAAAGAGTTTTACTCCAGACAAGACTTTAATAAAACAAAGCTGAAAATGTCCGTTTTGATAAGGTTTCTCTTATAATCTTCTGTGTACACTGCTGATGATGTTTGTTGACCTTAGATTGTTGTAGTTTGGTTGTGTGACAATATTAACTCTTATGAAAGGCAAGCATTCGGTGCAGAATATAACGCTTTCTGGAAAAATTGGCAATGATAAACAACAACAAAATAACCTGATCATTTTTGAAAATGTTTTGTATAATTTTAAATTATTAATTGAAATATTTGGTTTCATTTATTTATTTAAAAAAATTATTTATGTTTAATTATTTTTTAAGTATATTTTATTTATTTAACTTAATAATTTGGCTTTATTTATTTTAAACTTATTTTTAATGATTTATTTTTATTATATTTTATTTATTTATTTCATTCATTAATTTGGTTTTATTTATTTAAACTTTTTTTTATTTCTTTAATTTAATGTATTTTATTTATTTAATTCACCAATTTGGGTTTATTATTATTTTAAACCTATTTTTATTTAATTAACTAATTAATTAAATTCATTAATTAGATTTTATTTTTTATATTTTATTTCATTTATTTATTTTTATTCTATTTTATTTATTTATTTAATTAAATAATTTGGGTTTATTTATTTAAAACCCATTTTTATTTAATTAATTAATTAATTAAATTCATTTATTGGGTTTTATTTACTTTAAACTTATTTTTATTTCATTTATTTATTTTTATTATATTTAATTTATTTATGTAATTAATTAATTTGGTTTTATTTATTTTAAACTTTTTTTTAATTAATTAAATTAATTAATTTGGTTTTATTTTATTTTTATTTATTAAAATTTTATTTCATTAATTTGGGTTTATTTTTTAAACTTAGTTTTATTTAATTAATGAATTTGCATTATATTTAATTTGTTTATTTAATTCATTAATTTGGTTTTATTTGTTTATTTTAAACTTATTTTTATTTTATTAAGTTATTTTTAATATATTTATTTATTGAATTAATTTGGGTTTATTTATTTGAAACTTATTTTTATTTTATTTATTTATTTTTAACATATTTATTTATTTATTATAAAATGTTTGTGCAGAAATGACAAATTGACCAAATAATAATGCACCAAAATAAAAAATAAAAAAGTCTGGTAAAATTATGGTTTGAGCATTTTGCATTGCATGAGGTAAAATTAGCATTCAGAGCACAGCACACATACTGCAGAAACAGAACAGTACTCTGATACTTCACTATTGTGAACATTTTCACTGGAAATAAATGCCAACTCATATTTACATGCAGTAGTTTATAATTTTAGTAAAAAGTCACCTTGTGAAATCGTAAATATGCAACAACAATAAAAAATAATAGCATTGTAAAACAATATAACCCACTGAAAAGCTATTAATAAACTATATGTACAGCTATGGGAAAAATCCAGAGACCAGAGGCAACATTCTCCAGGTTTACAGATGTTTTATTGTTTGTTTGTTTGTTTGTTTGATTTAAACTGCTAATGACGTTTCTTCCATATTTAAAATAAATATATTGTCATCAAGAGCTTTTTATGCATAAAAAACAAAAAGATGCCATGTTTATATTGCTCATTTATATTGAACTTAATCCCGTCAATTTGCCATTAGTAACTTATTTAAATCAAGTACAGATTAATGACACTACTGCCAGAAATAAAAGTACTAGATCCATCGACTTGAGCAATGAGGATGAAAACACTGAATATCAGCAGAAACTTTAAGCAGGGCAGAGGTGTAATCGGCACCGCAACACAGCCGAAGCACAGCCGCTACACACACACACACTCTAACACACTGAACAGCAGCCCGTCTGTTGTGGCCGTCGGAAAAAAACGTTAGACTGCAGGAGGAGGAGGAGGAGGAAAAGAAGAAAAAAGGAAGAAATTTAATGGCGCGCTCCGCTTTGTTTATGTTCAAAATTTCAGGAGGAGGAGAACAGCTCTTTCTCTCTCTCTCTCTCTCTCTCTCTCTCTCTCTAGAGAGAGAGAGAGAGAGAGAGAGAGAGAGTTCATTTGTGTGTGTAAGTATAAGAAGAGGAAAAGAGTTTAAATGTGTGTGCGTGGCTGCATGGTGGCGCAGTGGGTTGCACATTCGCCTCACAGCAAGAAGGTCGCTGGTTCGAGCCTAGGCTGGGTCAGTTGGCATTTCTGTGTGGAGTTTGCATGTTTGCATTCCGCAGTGGCATGTTCTTCCTGTGTTCGCGTGGGTTTCCTCCGGGTGCTCCAGTTTCCCCCACACATCCAAAAGCATGTGGTACAGGTGAATTGGGTAATCCGTAGTGTATGTGTGTGAATGAGTGTGTATGGATGTTTCCCAGTGATGGGTTGCGGCTGGAAGGGCATCCGCTGTGTAAAACATATGCTGGATGAGTTGGCGGTTCATTCCGCTGTGGCGACCCCAGATTAATAAAGGGACTAAGCCGATAAGAAAATGAATGTGTGTTTGTGTAAATATTGACTTTATGTATTAATTTAGGTGAGTGTAAGTTTAAAAAGGTAATTAAAAAAAGAGCTGAAATGTGTGTGTTTGAGTATATATTGAGAATGTGTGTGTGTGTGTATGTGTGTGTGTTCATTTAAGTGTGTGTGAACAAAGTAAAAAGTACAAAAAAAGAGCTGAAAAGTGTGTGTTTGTGTATATATTGTGTGTGTGTGTGTGTGTGTGTGTGTTCATTTAAGTGTGTGTGAACAAAGTAAAAAGTACAAAAAAAAGAGCTGAAAAGTGTGTGTTTGTGTATATATTGTGTGTGTGTGAACAAAGTAAAAAGTACAAAAAAAAGAGCTGAAAAGTGTGTGTTTGTGTATATATTGAGTGTGTATATATTGAGTGTGTGTGTGTGTGTGTGTGTGTGTTCATTTAAGTGTGTGTGAACAAAGAAAAAAGTACAAAAAAAGGAGCTGAAAGGTGTGTGTTTGTGTATATATTGAGTGTGTGTGTGTTCATTTAAGTGTGTGTGAACATAAAAAAGTAAAAAGTACAAAAAAGAGCTGAAAAGTGTGTGTTTGTGTATATATTGAGTGTGTGTGTGTTCATTTAAGTGTGTGTGTGTGTGTGTGTGTTCATTTAAGTGTGTGTAAACATAAAAAGTACAAAAAAAGAGCAGAAAAGTGTGTGTTTGTGTATATATTGAGTGTGTGTGTGTGTGTGTGTGTTCATTTAAGTGTGTGTGAACATAAAAAGTACAAAAAAAGAGCTGAAAAGTGTGTGTTTGTGTATATATTGAGTGTGTGTGTGTGTGTGTGTGTGTGTGTGTGTGTGTGTGTGTGTTCATTTAAGTGTGTGTGAACATAAAGTAAAAAGTACAAAAAAAGAGCAGAAAAGTGTGTGTTTGTGTGTATATTGAGTGTGTGTGTGTGTGTGTGTGTGTGTGTGTGTGTGTGTGTGTGTGTGTGTTCATTTAAGTGTGTGTGAACATAAAAAGTAAAAAGAACAAAAAAGAGCTGAAAAGTGTGTGTTTGTGTATATATATTGTGTGTGTGTGTGTGTGTGTGCGTGTGTGTGTGTGTGTTCATTTAAGTGTGTGTGAACATAAAAAGTAAAAAGAACAAAAAAGAGCTGAAAAGTGTGTGTTTGTGTATATATATTGTGTGTGTGTGTGTGTGTGTGTGTGTTCATTTAAGTGTGTGTGAACATATAAAAGTAAAAAGAACAAAAAAAGAGCAGAAAGTGTGTGTTTGTGTAAACATTGAGTCTAAGCGAGTGTGTTTTGGTGCTGATGAGCACCAGAGTGGAACTGAAACAGCTCCAGGGTTTTTTCGGTGAACAATGGTCCAGTGTGAGCTGACTGGATGCTCTGGATGTGTGCGACCCGGGCAGGGAGCCTCGTTCATGGGCTACATGCGGCAGAGTGGCCCCTCTCCTCCTGGAAGTCCCTCCCTGGAGAACCATTAACTGGGTACTTTCCAGCTGCCGGGAAAACAGGAGGAGGAGGAGGAGAGAAAAGATCCAATCCTACAGCTGCAAGTACTGACTAAATAGACAGCTGTCTTCTGAGGGGACGATTATACAGGACAGAACCACTGGTCAGAATACACTAGACAATATCTGCTAATGAACAGTTTCTGTATTTTGTGTTTTCCATTTATTTGCAGTTGTGAATTGCATTATGGGATGTTGATCTCTGCTCTGTTGACTTTAGATGTTGAAAATTCAACTCTACAGTTTAACAAAGTGACTTTAATTCTTTGACGTTTTAGTAGTTTGACATAATATCATGTATAAGAAATCATATATGGAGAATTAAGTCTGAAAATACCAGAATATGTACTGGCAGTTTAATACAAGGTTTTTGTAGCATACTATACAACATCAACCCAGACAATATTTCATTTAAAACTATTAAAAATGCTCATAAAAGTCCAACTTTTAAGGTTGAATGTTGTCAGAAGACAGATCAAGGTCTCATGCTGCAAATTCAAAAGCATAAATAAACAGGAAAAATAAAAACATGAATAATTAAATATAGAAAACTGCTAATTTTCTGACATTTTTTACAGTGTAGTTTTTATACTAAAATGCAAGAGTAATGGAACGGTCCGCTGAAAAAACAGCAAGACTAAAAATACACATGAAGTCATTTCTATTTAGGAGTTAAGAATTAAATTGTCTCATAAAATTACAAGTCTCCATTTAAAAGTGGCCATGAAATGGAAGTTCTTTTTTTCTGCTATTGTGACGTACATCCACTTGAAATGGTCCTATAATTATAAACCAATGTAGAGCAGTGCCGATTTCATTCATTGGGAATAGACTCCATTTTTGAAAGATGAGTGTTGCTAATAAAATGAAGAAAGATTAATGAATGGGCAAATTCAGAGCAGAAACGAGACACCCACTGATAGCACTGCCCTAAAGAAGTGAAAGCTCCACCCTAAAAGACTAGTAGCTCTGGCCTAAATTACAGACAGTGCCAAACCTAAAGGACTGATAGCTCTGCCCTAAACTACTGATAGCCCTGCCCTCAATTCCTGATAACCCCATCCTAAATGACTGATAGCTCCGCCCTCAATTACTGATAGCTCTACCCTGAAGGACTGATAGCTCCACCCTAAATTACCGCTAGCCCCGCCCTAAATTACTGATAGCCCCTTCCTAAAAGGCTGATAACTCCACCCTAAACTACTTATAGCTCCGCCCTACAGGACTGATAGCTTCACCCTAAATTACTGATAGACCACCCCAAATTACTGATAGCCCTGTCCTAAATGGCTGATAGCTCCGGCCTAAATTACTGATAGCGCCGCCCTACAAGACTGGTAGCTCCATGCAAAATTACTGATAGCGCCGCCCTACAAGACTGGTAGCTCCACCCTAAATTACTGATAGTTCTGCCCTAAAGAACTGATAGCTCTGCTCTAAAGGACTGACAGCTCCGCCCTAAATTACTGCTAGCCTAGCCTTAAATTACTGATAGCCCCCTCCTAAAAGGCTGATAGCTCCACCCTAAACTACAGATAGCTCCGCCCTACAGGACTGATAGCTCCACCCTCAATTACTGATAGAGCACCCCAAATTACTGATAGCCCTGTCCTAAATTACTGATAGCCACCTCCTAAAAGGCTGATAGCTCTGCCCTAAATTACAGATAGCTCCGTCCTACAAGACTGGTAGCTCCACCCAAAATTACTGATAGCTCTTCTCTAAAGGACTGATAACTCCTCATTAAATTAATGATAGCCCCACCCTAAATTACTGGTAGCTCTGCCCTAAATTATCGATAGCTCCGCCCCAAAGTACTGATAGCTCCACCCTAAAGGACTGATAGCGCCACCCTAAATTACTGATAGCTCCGCCCTAAATTACTGATAGCTCCGCCCTAAAGGACAAATAGCTCCACCCTAAACTACTGATAGCTCCGCCCTAAAGGACAGATAGCTTCACCCTAAATGACTAATAGTTCTGCCCTAAATGACTGATAGCTCCGCCCTAAAGGACTGAGAACTCCACAGTCCACACTAAATTACTGATAGCTCCACCCTAAATTGCTGATAGCCTCGCCCTAAATTACTGATAGCCCCGTCCTAAACGGCTGATAGCCGGCTGTTGCCACCTACTTGCAGTTCGTCACTTCCGCCTAATGGATCAAAAATTTTTGTGACATCACCTCATACTTCAGTTTGTCATCTAATCTTCTGACCCAGTCAAATGGTGTCTGACATACCCCGCCCCCTTCAAGACGCTTCTCATTTGCTATTCATTTGACGCGTTTTTACTTGCAGAGCTGTGATAAAAACGAAACACCATTGGCTGTTTTTTGAAAAGGGGAGGAGCTACTCTATGCTCCGCCCTCTCCATGTTTCAGTCGAGACTACGTCAAACATCGAATAAACAAATGTACACTTCGCAAACGTTCGCAAAACTTTTAGGTTGTGTTTGCCGATCTGTGTGATATTTGACAACTCTTGAGATCTGTAAACATATCTGAATCTTTCACCAGGGATCACTTTCAGACTGCTGTCATATATGCTGAAGGTATCTCAGGAGCTGTAACATTTTGATGGAGGATTATGAAGCTGTATTCTGCAAACAATGGCAGCAGGATCTCTTTACTGGGGACACGGTGTCTGTTTTCCTGCGGGCTCATGATCTGTCTGAATCCCAGCTGGCCGTACAGCGCTCCGCAAACCTCCACACAACACACACGTATAAACAAACTGAGTCACAGACAAACTACATCAAACACTGAGACTAAACATCACACACACACATAATTTCAATGACAGATATCAACTGATTACAGCGAAGACAATTACATTTTAATTGATCACTATATTCTGCTATTACTAACAGAACTAGTCCTTTGAGAAGTGTTTCATGTGTGTGTGTGTCAGAGGGAAAGTATCACACCTATCAAAACAACACACTGGGAGCGGAGCCGGCAGGGGCCGAACCACGGAGCAGCTGCACAATGACTCACTGAATCATTTGCGGACTGATGAAGCGACTCACTGAGCCAGAGAATCATTTGTTGACTCACTGAATCAATGAAGTCGAACCACATCAAAGGCACCTCAAAAACCCCAAAAGTGACATCATATAGTAGCTAAACACCCGTCCCACAGCCTTCCCAGTCTCATAAAGCCTGCCGAGAAATCGTCCAGGTTAAAATCAGCACAAAAAATTTAATTATTGTTATCCTACATTGTGTTTTAGTTTTTTTTTAAATTAGAGATGTAACATTTTACTAGGATTTGCCATCATATTAAGTTTCATACTTTAGTTTTAATTAAATAAACTTCCAGTGCTCACAATGCAAAGCTCCTCTTCAGTCCATCCAAACATTTACTGAAATCAAACAGCAATATTAACCTAAACAAAGCATGATGTTAGAGCCGTGAGCTCATTAACATATGACCGCCCACATTTACATATGGCCTGTTGACTGACGTACAGCTTAGCCAATCACAACAGATGCCATTCATTCATAAGCAGAAGTCTTAAAGACACAGTGACACACAAAACAACAGCTAGTGTGCTGGAATGTGGAACTCACATGAGTGAAGTGTTATCACAGTAGGTCAGAATACTTCAGCTCCAACTTTATTTACACGGTCGTATTACATAACCCTTTATCTGCTCTTATACGACCTCTTTAAATAGTCACAGTAGGAGAAGCCCAGCTGTCTGAACATACACACACACACCACTTCAATTGGTCTTTAATGAACAGATGAATAGATAGATAGATAGATAGATAGATAGATAGATAGATAGATAGATAGATAGATAGATAGATAGATAGATAGATAGATAGATAGATAGATAGATAGATAGATAGATAGATAGATAGATAGATAGATGGACGGACGGACGGACGGACGGACAGACGGACGGACGGACGGACGGACGGACGGACGGACGGACGGACGAACGGACGGACGGACGGACGGACGGGCGGGTGGGCAGACAGACAGACAGACAGATAGATAGATAGATAGAGTAATAGATAGAGACAGACAGACAGACAGACAGACAGACAGAATGATAGATAGATAGATAGATAGATAGATAGATAGATAGATAGATAGACAGACAGACAGACAGACAGACAGACAGACAGATAGAATGATAGACAGACAGAATGATAGACAGACAGACAGAATGATAGACAGACAGAATGACAGACAGACAGACGGACGGACGGACAGATAGATAGAGTAATAGATAGAGACAGACAGACAGACAGACAGACAGACAGACAGACAGATAGAATGATAGACAGACAGACAGAATGATAGACAGACAGACAGACAGAATGATAAACAGACAGACAGACAGACAGACAGACAGACAGACAGACAGAATGATAGATAGACAGACAGACAGACAGACAGAATGACAGACAGACAGACAGACAGAATGATAGACAGACAGAATGATAAACAGACAGACAGACAGACAGACAGACAGACAGACAGACAGACAGAATGATAGACAGACAGAATGACAGACAGACAGACAGACAGACAGACAGAATGATAGACAGACAGACAGACAGACAGACAGACAGACAGACACAGACAGACAGACAGACAGACAGACAGACAGACAGACAGACAGACAGACAGACAGACAGATAGATAGATAGATAGATAGATAGATAGATAGATAGATAGATAGATAGATAGATAGATAGATAGATAGATAGATAGACACAAAAAAGTAAACACCCAGATGCCAAGGTTCCCAGATGGTGTATATTACCCACAATACACTGCAAGTTGGACATGAATTCTATTAGAACTACAAACGTGGCTCAAAAGTGTAAACAAACAACAAACATGGCGGATACATGAGACCAACCGTGTTTTTGAATGACTTAATTAATAACTAGCCTACAGGAGAATATTGAAATCATGTTTCCGGTGTTATATTTCATCTGCAACAACAATGCGAACTGATAGACTGAGAGACATGTTTGGTCATTAACTTCTGAATGCGCATAATTATGAAAGAAACATGCATGATGTGTCAAGATGATTGACAGGGCTCGTAACTAATGGTCGGTTAATGAGGAAGTAGTATCAAAGACTCTTGAATACACAAAACGTGTCACTCGTATAGTTAGGGAAAAGTGTAACGATCAATATGAAGCCTCGCATACTAGTACAGGAGCCAATCATTGATCACTATAGACTGACGATTCTCCTGGGGAAAAGTTCAGACCAGACTTGTGCTTTTACCTCAGCGAATACTTGCTTTACAAACATGAGAAATATATCCACATAAAGCTCACAAATCTTTTAATTGAACCAACTACACTGGTTTTGTAATCTGTATAAATTGAACGCGAGATACAATCTGTCCCGTCAAACGCAAATCACATGACAGCAACTACTCAAACGCCTACAAACTTGTAAACAGAGTCGCTGTCATTTCTGGAGGAGATTCACCATCAAGACCAAGTTGTGGATTACTGACCAGCGTGATCTGATGATCATTATCCAGAGGAAGATAATGTGTGGAACGCCCATAAATGTGGTCGGTGTCGTGATCTCGTTACTTTCGAGTGTGCATGCGCATTAGCTTGGGCAACATGAAAACATGCTGATTTTGTTTGATTCAAACGTTTAGAAACAACTTATGAGCCGGCTGTTTTTAAGTTTATTAGTGATTCCTAATATGTAATGTGATCGTAAGCTTGGCAAACAGTTCTGGAGAGTTTGATATTTCCCCATTCAGACAGAATGCCCGAGCATACTGCCCGAGAGGTGTTTCAAAGATGGCCGCCGAGTGATATGACTTCACTTCAAGGGACGTTGGTAGTATCTCCCAACGCTTGCATTCTTTATTGTTATACATAAAGTGAACGAACACAAAAAGAGCGTAGTATAAGTGGGCGAATTGGGACGCAGCATGTGTGTCTGGGCTTCTGTGTACGAGTGATGTCATCGTGCGGAGGCTGTCATGGCAACAAAATAAACCTCCGGTGCATCTGGTCAGAGAGTCTGTAAAACACACGTACACAGACTGAAACTCGTCTTGGCGCGATTAAACCACTTCTGAGAGAGAGAGAGAGAGAGAAGAGGAGAGTGCAGGAATTCAGCCCTTCTTCTTCTCAGTCTACTGTTTCCTTTCCACACAATGATGTCTCCATTTCCAAGATCAGGGAAAAAAGAAAAATTGGAGGGAAAAAAAGACACAGAAACGAACAGTGGAAAAAGTCTGATCTATTCTGTGAGGATCCATCTGATCCTGAAAAGACTCCTATTTTGCTTTTTTATTCATTCATTCATTTTCCTTTGGCTTAGTCTCTACTAATCTGCCGAATTCTGTGGAATATCTGCGGAAAATCTGCGGCTGTGGAAAATCTGCAGAATTCTGCACGCGCAGATTTCGTGTGGGCCTAGCCATGTTCCTGTCAAGGTCTTTAAGAGCTGCGTTCAAACTCTCATGTGAGTTTAAGAGTGGTTCAGAATGACTAGAGGAAAAGAGTGAAGAAAGCTCTCAGGAATGGGAAAAGGAGCTGGAGCGTTCTTCAGGAAGAGTGTGTGTGTGTGTGTGTGTGTGTGTGTAGGAGCGGATGGAAAGTGAAGAGTGTAGATCCAGCACACGGCAGATGTGAATTTGAGAGACAAGGCGAGCTGCCAGATACAGCTCCATCCAAATATGCTGCGCTGATGTAGAGTGTGTGTGTTTGTGTGTGTGTTTGTCTGTCTGCATCTGTAAGTATGTGTGTCTCGATTTCTGTTTCTTTAAATGTGTGTGCATGTGTGTCTACGTCTCTATCGGAGTGTGTGTCACTGCAAAAAGGTCACCTTGACGACAGGCTTTTATGAGTAATTAATTTTAAGCAGACCCCCTTTCATTATTACAACAAAGGAAAGGTGATCGTCCATCTCCTGAAAGAGGAAGAGGAAGAGGAGGAGTGGTCACTCATTTAACACTCTAGAAGCCCTACAGCTCTTAAAACTCTGTGTGTGTGTGCGTGTGTGTGTGTGAGTGAGATAAAACCCCCAAAACTCACTTTATTTTCTAATTGTATCCCTCAGTTTGTCTAGACTGAAAAGCTCTTTGCTCAGCTAAAATGTCCTTTATATTCGTATTATGCTTCGGCCTGTCACAATAATCAATATACTGACTATTATCAATATTCACTCACTCTCCTTCAGCTTAGTTCCTTATTTATCAGGGGTTGCCACAGTGGAATGAACCGCCAACTATTCCAGTATATGTTTATATGCAGCGAATGCCCTTCCAGCTGCAACTCAGTACTGGGAAACACCCATACAATCTCACATTCACACACACACACACACACACTCATTCACTATGGCCAATTTAGCTCATCAACTCACCTATAGCGCATGTGTTTGGACTGTGGGGTGAAACCCAAAGTAACCCCACGCCAACGCGGGGAGAACGTGCATACTCCACACATAAATGACCCAGCTGGGACTCGAACTAGCCACCTTCTTGCTTTGAGGTGATAGTGCTAACCATTAAGCCACTGTGCCGCCATTATCAATATATTATCCAGCCATACATGGACACGAGCTCGACAAACTGATTGCACATTCAAAAATAACGTACAGATATTTCCCATTCTACATCGACATTTAAGTTTTATATTAGGACATTTACTAATTCAATATTAAATTGCATCATTTAATTAACCTTTAAAATGAAATGTTTTCGGCCTTTGAAAGGGTTTATGCCTTGTTTTATTATTATTATCATGCTGTCGTGGTCTTAAAATGGCCTAAAAATATCACTTATCACAATTATTTCTGTGGCAACATTATCGCACAACTAAAATTATTTAAATCACGCAACAAAAATGTCTCAATTATTTAATTATTTATGAAATTATTTATATTTAAATGATATATTTACAGTATATCCCACAAAATATATTTTAAATGATAAATTATTAGGCTTAATTATGCTTTGTGCCTTTATGTGCAGTAATATTAATGTCATGCAAAAAGAAAAAAGTTTCATTTGAACTACACTGTAGAGTTGCAGGGTTCCACACAATTCCTTCATCAGAATCAGAATCAGAAGAGCTTTATTGCCAGGTGTGTTCACACATACGAGGAATTTGTTTTGGTGACAGAGCTTCTACAGTGCAACAGGATTACAGAGACAGGACAAAAAACAGATCATAAATATGTTTTTTTTTTAAATAGAAGTAGTGAGTGCTAATATACAGATTGACAAGTGTATGTACGTGTTTATTACTATATACAACGTTATATGTGCAGCTGTTATGTGCAAATTAGCATGTGTGTTGTTAAATAAGTGTATATGTGTATAATAGTGTATAGCAAGTAGTGTTGTTGGTTTTGCAATTATTATCATCAAGTGTTCATGAGATGGATTGCCTGAGGGAAGAAACTGTTTCTGTGTCGGGCTGTTCTGGTGCGCAGTGCTCTGTAGCGTCGACCAGAAGGTAAAAGTTCAAAGAGGCAGTGTGCTGGGTGTGAGGGGTCCAGAGTGATTTTGGCAGCCCTTCTGCTCGCTCTGGATAAGTACAGTTCTTGGGGAGTAGGAAGGGTTGTACCAGTGATTCGCTCAGCAGTCCGAACTATTCGACGTAGTCTTTGGAGGTCGTATTTAGTAGCTGAGCTAAACCAGACAGTTATTGATGTGCAGATGACTGATTCAATGATGGAGGTGTAGAACTGTTGAACATGTTGTCCCAACACAAATCGATTAAGTTAATGTTGGGAAAAAGGAATGTATTGTTTATTATTTTTGTCTCTTTTTCTTTTCATCAAATAATTATTTGTATTGGTCATTTAATGGTCATATATTAACTGAACTTCTACTGTTGTGCGTGGGATGCTGTGCATACTAATTAGCATTTTTGCAGAAGTAGATAAATGCTGGTCCAAAATTAAATTCAGCTCTGCAGAAACTTCCTATCTGAAGAAAGGTGTTAAAACTGAACACAGAACACAGAACGTCTTATGCTACTATTGTTGTGCAGAAAATTCGTAGAAAAAGAGTCTGAAAACTTATGTCTGGGGTGCGGCCAATGGAGGACTGGACAATGATTGGCAAATGACGAATTTCACTAAACTCCACCTGGTAATATCAGCTGCCTATATAAGTTGAAGTCAGGAAATGAAAACGGTTGCGCAGCTTCTGAATGTAACTCTTGCATTGCATTGAGGATAACAGAATTCTGTGAATCGAATTATTCATTTGCACCCAATAAATTGTTACAATTTTTGACAATGAAGAAAAACCTCTCCTGACCTTTTTTATTGAACACGCATGGAATTGATTCAATATTCCAACATTAACTTAACTGTTTTTACAAATTCAAGTTGATTGAACATAAAGTAATTCAGTTGTCCAACACAAAAAAACCTCAGGAATAGTGTTGATTCAGCTCATTTTACACAAGTAGTTCAAACAAACAGCTAAAATACTTTCTTGAGTTTATAATCTCACATTATATCATCTAAAGTGTCAAATATACTGAGTGATAATATTATTAGTGTTGTTTAATGAGTTTATCTGTCGACGTGATGCTGTTGAATTGTAAAAGATGCAACTATTTTTACATTGTTGTTGTGTTTAGATGTTTTCTGAACAGCTTCACCGCAAGTATCAACTTGTTTTACGTTTACTAAAGTAAATTGTGCAACTCATTGCCTTAATTCATTCATTCATTCATTTTCCTTCGGCTTAGTCCCTGATTATCAGGGGTCGCCACAGCGGAATGAACCGTCAACTATTGCAGTATATGTTTATATGCAGCGGATGCCCTTCCAGCTGCAACTCAGTACTGGGAAACACCCATACACACTCACATTTACACACATATACTACGGCAAATTTAGTTAATCCAATTCCCCTAAAGCGCATGTGTTTGGACTGTGGGGGAAACCGGAGCACCCGGAGGAAACACGGAGAGAACATGCAAACTCCACACAGAAGGTTTGAGTGCCAGCCGGGACTCCAACCAGTGACCTTCTTGCTGTAAGGCTACAGTGCTAACCACTGAGCTACCGTGCCGCCTGCCTTGATTCAATTAATTGGAAATGTAAGTTTTGTTGACTTAACTGGATCTGTAATTAGAGTTAGTAGAGTTTTATTTAGTTTTATATTATTTGTACCGTAAATCTCAAAGTCAAAATCGTGTCTCCCATGTTAATCATATTAAGAAAATACACAATAACACTTAATTTTTTACATTTATATTAAAGCATGCTAGAAATCTGCATGGTTAGGGGAACTCGTTCAGTTTAAGTTTAGTCTAATAGAGTCAAAGCTTGAGTTCACGTAACTTGTTTCCATTAAGTTCAATAAACTTTCATCAAAGAATGTAAGTCAAAGGAACTCATTTAGTTTACTTAATTGTACTGTTTGATTTTGCAGGAGCCAGTGTAAAGACCTGAGGACAGGTGTGATGATCTCTGAATCTCTGGTTCTGGTCAGAATCTTGGCAGAAGCGTTCTGGACGCACTGCAACTGTCTGACTCTCTTTTTGAGAAGGCCAATGAGGAGTCCATTACAGTAATCCACCCTGCTGGTCATAAAAGCATGAACACGTTTCCTCACTGGAAATGCATCTAATTCTTGCAGTAATTTTGAGATGATAGTATGCTGATTTAGTTACTGCTTTGACATGGCTACTGAAACTCAGATCTGACTCCAGAATCACGCCAATCAAATTACATTCAGGTTCTTGCAGTTCATTTAACGGCCATCGGTGTCACTAATAACAACGTTTTCAGTATTTTACGTCCCACGTCTTACAGTTAATCACTTCAGATCATTTTTGCATTATTTTTGGATTATCTGTTGCACCTACTTTTAATATTTAAAAATATATTTATAAGAGAAAAAAATAAGGATTTTGTTAAAAACGATGCAACAAGGTAAATAGGCAACTTCTGTTGTCCAATAAAAGCATCCTTTTCTTCATGAACTTAATAAATGAAACAAACTCCAGCATAATAATGAATCCTCACAATTGTAAAACTAGAAACATTGTCATAAACTTTTAATCTCAGTAACTATCAAAAGCTTACAGTCCAATTGCATGAAAGCAATATCATGACATCTGGCTCTGTTATTAGCTCTGTACGTGTTCAATCAACTGTGTCTTTTTTGTGGGTGATAATGGTCCAAATCCAATAACGTTCTGCTGCATGCCTGTATGAGATTGCGTTTCAGAAATGAATATATTCAAACAAAACCGCTATCATTATTATTATCGGCAAACTAAAAAAAATAGGTTGGTCATTTGATACTATCAATTATTTTATGCTGCCTTTTTTCTTCATATAAAAAGAGAAACATAGATAGAAAAGCCTAAATTGTAAATATCATGGATGTATAATTACTGAGCGATACACTATTTTGTACAGCCACAGTTACCATTTTCACCTGATATTTGGAGCCAAATTAGAGGAACAACATTACTTTAGAGGGATAACAGAATAACTGTGTTCGTACATTTGTACTCAGAGATTGGAAGGGCTGTTTGTAAAATCAGGTCATTTTAGCTATCTTTGTTGCTTTAAATGCCAATAATGACTTTTCAAACATGGAGAAATGTACACTCTATAAAATATTACATTTATTTATTTCCTTAAAATTCTACACACAATACCCTATAATGACAATGTGAAAAAGGAGTTTTTGAAATTGTTGCAAATTTATTAAAAATAAAAAAGCTGAAAAATCACATGTACAGAAGTATTCACAGCCTTTGGCGTGAAGCTTTAAATTGAGCTCAGGTACATTCTGTTTCCACTGATCATTCTTGAGATGTTTCAGCAGCTTCATTGGAGTTCACCTGTGGTCAATTCAGTTGATTGGACATGATTTGAAAAGGCATACAACTGTCTATATAGGGTGCCAGGGTTGAAAGTGCATGTCAAAGCACAAACCAATAATGAAGACAAAGGAATTGTCTGAATTGTCTAGAAGCACAAGGCTGGGGAAGGTTATGGAAATATTTCTGCTGCTCTGAAAGTTCCAATGAGCACAGTGGCCTCCATCATCCGTAAGTGGAATATGTTTGGAACAACTAGGACTCTTCCTAGAGCTGGCCGGCCATCTAAGCCGAGTGATTGGGGGAGAAGGGTCTTAGTCAGGGAGGTGATCAATAACCAGATGGTTATTCTGTTTGAGCTCCAGTGTTCTTCTGTGGAGAGAGGAGAACCTTACAGAAGGACAACCATCTGTGCAGCAATCCACCAATCAGGCCTGTATGGTAGAGTGGCCAGACTGAAGCCACTCCCCGTCTGGAACTTGCCAAAAGGCATCTGAAGGACTCTCAGACCATAAGAAACAAAATTCTCTGGTCTGATGAGAATCAAATTGAACTTTTTGAAGTGGATGCCAGGTGTTACGTTTGGAGAAAACCAGGCACCGCTCATCACCAGCTAATACCATCCCAACAGTGAAGCATGGTGGTGGCAGCATCATGCTGTGGGGATGTTTTTTAGCAGCAGGAACTGGAAGACTAGTCAGGATAGAGGGAAAGATGAATGCAGCAACGTACAGAGACATCCTGAATGAAAACCTGTTCAGAGTGCTCTTGACCTCAGACTGGGGTGACGGTTCATCTTCCAGCAGGACAATGACCCAAAGCACACCGCCAAAATATCAATGGATGGGCTTCACAACAACTCCTTGAGTGGCCCAGCCAGAGCCCAGACCTAAATCCTATTGAACATCTCTGGAGAGATCTGAAAATGGCTGTACACCGTCGCTTCCTATCCAACCTGATAGAGCTTGAGAGGTACTGCAAAGAGGAATAGACAAAAATTCCCAAAGACAGGTGTGCAAAGCGTGTGGCATCATTTTCAAAAAGACTTGAGGTTGTAATTGCTGCCAAAGGTGCATCAACAAAGTATTGAGCAAAGGCTGTGAATACTGATGTACATGTGATTTTTCAGCTTTTTTATTTTTATAAATTGGGGTATTATGGGGTATTGTATATAGAATTTTGAGGAAATAAATGAATTTAATACATTTTGGAATAAGGCTGTAACATAAAAAACATGGAAAAATTGCAGCACTATGAATGCTTTCCAGATGCACTGTACTTACATTACAAATACAGATTTTAATAAACAATATTTGCTTTTTTCAAATCACGTTTTCCGCTGCAATGTCAGTTAATGAACATTCGCTTTTTTTAATTGCTGGACAACGCAAGCTAAAATAATGCTGAAATAGCTGCTGACAGCTAGTGGTTGCTTCTTCAAGAGGAAATACAGACATTACTTTGATTTCATTGAGCGTAACAACAAAAATATTGCTGTAAAATTCAGTCTATGTCCAGACTCCAGACTCTAAATACCTTTCGATGCTTTAAATCGACCATCAACTTGTTCAAACTGTTGTTATAAGTAACCTACCCAACACTGGTGTTCTTTTACAACTATTCAGTCTCTGAATACTGTTAGACTCTCCAGAAAACCCTGTTTATTTCACGTTTTTTTTCTCTATTATGTTTATCTATGTTTTTAAGTGTAGCCTATACTTACTGTTAAATTGTTAATTAGATTTAATTTGCATGATTGTTTCCCCTACAAAATCATTACAATCAATCTAAATTAATGAATTCACTCCAAATAGAGCTATTGAAGCCATCTGGAGAAATTGTATTCATATCTCAATGTATATTGCAAATATAATATCACAATGAAATAAATTAAATCTTTTCTAATATCACCCTAATTCTGATTGTCCTTTCTGTTTATACACATTCCTGTTATTAATGTTCTATTGCGGTTTATGTGTTTAGTGTTTACGTATGTTGCATGTTTTGCACTCTTAATAAAAATGACAGATCTGGTTGATTTTGGTCTTTTTTTTAAGTAGAGTTGAAAGCTCTCTGTGCGGTGCGCATACATCTGCTGCCTATGTGAATGGTTAACACATGCTCACGCTCGAGCGCCACAGAAACTAGAGTAAAGAACACAGTGTTCTCGACACAAGGACGCAGTTTTGCAGCGAGCCTCAAGTCTACCTGCAGCAACTTCTGATGCATATACTAAACAACAAGCAGTCGTGTGTGTTCAAATACATACATTTAACACAACCTTGTGCAGCCATCGCACACTTTCGCATAAAGATGAATTTTTTTCCAGCACTCAGAGGCAGACAAAGCACCTTTTTTGACAGATTTCTTTTTACAGTTCAGCAATCTGTAATAGCAGTGCGAATGAATCATTTTTACAGGACATAAAGTCAAAAAATGTCAAGAGATAGAAAAGGAGAATGTTTCATTCGAAGAAATATGTACGTTTCAATAATCCATGTGATGAAAACATGCTAGTTTTTTTGAGCCATACTACAGTAAAGCACTTGAATTAGTCTGTTATGGTAATTATATAGTTGCTATGATAAAACTACAACTATAGTAAAATAAACAAATTATGCTACATACATTATAGCTACATTAATGATATTGCCTTACTATAGTAAAAAGCTACAGTATTTATTACTGTTTATGAGTTCATGATAGTTAATACTACATTATGATGTAGCTCACATTAACAAAGAGCCATAAATGCCATAATATATACAGTATAATATACTTCACTATAGTATTAAGTATAAAAAAACATTTGGATAAACATTTGGTTCCCAAGTATAGTGATATGCAGGAAGCCATTTTGTTTTCATGTGACAAAACTCACGAAATAGCTGATATTCAAGTCACATAACTTTCACCATTACTGCAAGTTATCAAAAGTACCACAATACTGAGGTAAATTTAACCACTGCTTGACAATTGCCATACATGAAAAAATACTATAGTAATTTATAGTCCTTTTGAATAATACTATAGTAGAATACTTGAATGAAAGTGTTGCAGTAATTCTATTGTTGCTATGGTAACACAACAACTATAGTAATATAAACAAATTATGTCATCTCATGTTTACAATAACTATATTAATGATATTAGCTTACTGTAGTAAAAAGCTAAAGCATTTATTACTGTTTACGAGTTTACTATAGTTAATAATACTACAGTATGCTGGAGCTTACATGAACAGAAAGTTATAAACTCTACAGTATAATGCACTTTACAACAGTCGACACTAGTATTTACTATAAAAACTGTTGGATAAATATACAGTCCCCAGATATATAGAGTTATGCAGGAAGCCATTTTGTTATCATGTGACAAAACCACAAAATAGCTGATATTCGTGACACATAACCTTCACTATTGCTGCAAGTTATCAAAAGCATCACAATACTGAGGTAAATTTAACCATTTACACTGCTTGACAATTAGACTTACCATACATGAAAAAATACTATAGTAATTTATAGTCCTTTTGAATAATACTATAGTAGAATACTTGAATGAACGTGTTGTGGTGATTCTACTGTTGCTATTGTTACAATGTTTACAATCACTATAATAACGATATTAGCTTACTGTAGTTAAAAGATACAGTATTTATTACTGTTTACAAGTTCACGATAGTTAATACTACAGTATGCTGTAGCTTACATTAACGAAGTGCTATAAACTCTATAATATATACAGTATAATACACTTTACTATAGTCGACACTAGTATTTATGATAAAAACTGTTGGATAAATGTACAATCCCCTAGATATGTAGAGTTATGCAGGAAGCCATTTTGTTATCATGTGACAAAACCACAAAACAGCCTGCACCATTACTACAAGCCAACAAAAGTATCACAATACTGAGGTAAATTTGACCATTTACACCACTTGACAGTTAGATTTACCATACATGAACAAATACTATAGTAATTTATCATCGTTTTGAACCATACTATAGTAAAGTATTTTAATGAATGTTTTGTGGTGATTCTAGTTGCTATGCTAACACAACAACTACAGAAATAAAAACAAATCATCCAATATTGTAGTTTTCCACTACTATATCTATTATGCAATACTGTGGTAAAACCTAAAGTTCTTTTCAGTTCATAATTGATACTGCAGCAGGCAACACTTTACTATAATATGGTTGAAAAACACTGTATGTACTATAAATGTCTCTATATGTTTTTAAATCTGGTACTGTGTCTAAGCGGAAAACAAAATGTGTTTTTATATATTTCTTTAAAAAAGTACAAATGAATACAACTAAGACACTGGCACAATTGTAAACAACAACTACAAAATAAATAAAAAATCCAAAAGCCTCCACCTTTTCCTTTATCCTGAGGCATAATGATTGACAGATAAACAGTGGCAGTCTGAAGTATTACACCAGCCAACATTCTCCAGCCGTCACCACAGCCAGACCAGGTAGTTGCTAGAAGGGATACAGCTGAGATCGGAAGTTAACCAGAATTGCTTATAATTAATCCATTAAATTGTATTTAATTATAACGTCTATCCATACCCTCACAGTAATTTAAAACAGTAATTACAAAGAGGATTATTCATATTATTTATTAAATTATCCATTAAACTGTATTTTATTGACGTCTACCCCTACCTTAACACAGTAAGTTAATGTAAAAACAATATTTACACCAAGTAATATTCATATAATTTATTAAATTACACATTAAATTGTATTTGATTAACGTCTGGCCTAACCCTTACAGCTATGTAAACATAGTAATAATTGCACAGAGTATTGTTATTATTATTCATTAAATTAGCCATTAAATTTTAACTCTAACACTACAGTGATGTAACAACAGTAATTGGGCCTACATCGAGCATTATTCATATTATTTATTAAATTACCCATTTAAGATTTCATTAACGTCTAGCCCTAATAATAATTATTATTGTACAGTGTCACAAAAGTATATTGATGTGAGTATCCACAGCTGTATCCCTTCTAGACAACAACAAACACCCACATCAGCACCTATAAACCCGCCTGGGGCTTCAACTGACGGCCACTTACAGTGTATGTGTGTCGGCGGGCAGGTCGGACGCCGCCGGGGCCTGATCTAGTCCGATGTGGGAGCAATTGACCACGCAAGAGTTTTGGGGTCCCGCCGCCGTGCAGGAGCAGTTACCCGGGCACGGGCTGCACGCTCCCGCGTCTGCCTTGACGCCCGAGCGCGCCTCCAGGCAGCACAGTGCAAAGAGCAGGCTGGAAAATAATCCAAACTTTGGGAGACAGACGCCATGTTTTCGCTTAAACGCAATCTGTCCATTTCCACAAGGCATCGCTCACTCGCATCTCATCGCCTCTTCTGTTGGTGAAGTTTTCCTCGGAGGAAAGTTCACTCTTTTCCCAGTTTTTCCATAAGGGAATTGGCGCAGAAAGCGAAAAGTGTTCGGAAATCGCGTTTTTTCCCCCCAACTTCGATGACGTCCCCCCGCTATTCCTCCGTTAACGGAACTAGATTCACTTCTTCTCCAGACAAGAGGAGGGGAGGAAAAAAAAACTCTGGATTCTGCTCTGCCAGAAGTTCCTGAAGAACTTCCTCTCGCTCCTCATCATGCAGTGCCGCTGCTCTCCACTGGACGAGGATTCATCCGAAAAACACACTGCTGTTCATTAAAACTCAATGTTTACTGATGCTGTGTTCCTTTTATTATTGACTTTTCCTTTTAAGAAAGAAAGAAAGAAAGAAAGAAAGAAAGAAAGAAAGAAAGAAAACCACTGGTCGAGGCTTCATCCGAAAAACACAAACTGCTGTTCATTAAAACCCAGTGATGCTGCATTCATTTTATTATTGACTTTTTTTTTAAATAAAGAAAGAATGTTTTGATTTTCACAACACTTCCTTACAAAATATTAATACATAATCTAAAAAATGAGCTAACAAAATATTTTTTTAAAATGAACAAAACTGGGAGCATAAAGCAATAGTTTTCCTAAACCTCACACTGAGGACTTTAGTAACACCTCATCAAGTCAAAATATGGAAGATCATCCATGGCTTTAATAAAATAAAGAAAAGAAAGAAAGAAAGCCAATGATAAAATAAGCACATTGTGTTTTAATGAACAGCAGTTTGTGTTTTTTCGGATGAAGCATTGTCTAGTGCAGCTTTCTTTCTTTCTTTTTAAATTACCAAAGACAATACCAAATATGCAACAACACTGAGAAAATGATTCATTTGGATTTACTACGTTTTTTTAAGGTAAGTGGTTGCAAACAATTTATATGGGCTGAATTTAAACAAATAAATTGAGTTGAACATTACTAAACTCAATTTGTGTTTAAATTCAGCCCATATATATTGTTTGCAACCACTTACCTTAAAAAACGTAGTAAATCCAATTAATCATCTCATTCAGTGAATATAAAAAGCATATGAGCAGAGTGTACAGACAAAACATTCATTAATTAAAAGTCTTAAATTCCAGAGTAATATTACAAGTCTTCTTCACTTTTTTTATCAATAATGTTTCATTGAATTTATTTCACATGGAACATTATAGGGCAGGATTCCTCACCCAAAAATGGACATTTACTGTACATTTCCTCTCAGCAGGACATCTAATGTGTAATTGTTTTCTTCAGTAGAACATTAGTCTGCATGAAGTGATTTAGTGTTTATTTTGCTCATTTTTGTTTCTTTTGTAATAGTTTGCACTGATCTGTATTTGAAATAATATTTAATAATACATAATCATTTTAAATAATATTAATTCATTCATTTTCTATTCAGCCTAGTCCCTTTATTAGTCCGGGGTCGCCACAGCGGAATGAATCGCCAATTTATCCAGCACGTTTTAGGCAGCGGATGCCATTCCAGCTGCAACCCATCACTGGAAAACACTCATACACTTTCATTCACACACATACACTATGGACAATTTTAGCTCACCCAATTCATCTGAACCACATGTCTTTGGACTGTGGGGAAAACCGGAGGAAACCAATGCGAACGTGGGGAGAACATGCAAACTTCACACAGAAACACCAACTGACCCAGCCGAGGCTTGAACCAGCGACCTTCTTGCTGTGAGGCGACAGCACTACCTACTGCACCACCACGTCGCCTTAAATAATATTCTAATTACAGTAATATTTTTCTATAAATTATATAAATGATTACATAATATAAAACCTTTTAATATGGTTCTTATCATAGCCAATAAATGATTGGGGCCAGCATGTGTTACCAGGAAGTCGGGTGACATTGGAGTGAGGATCCACATGCAGCTTTATTTAGAATCGTCAGACAGGCAATGGTCAATCAAACACTCCCCGAAATAAAGATACATGAGCTGTCACTGGGGTGGTACCTTTTCAAGAGGTTCAAATTTGTACCTAAAAGGTCCATATTAATACCTCAAGGGTACATATTAGTACCTAAAAAGTACAAAAGTATTCCTCTTAAAATTTTTAGGTACCAATATGAACTCTTTAAGTACAAACGTGTACCTTTTGAAAAGGTACCACCCCTGTAACAGCTCACGTACTTTTATTTTTGAGAGTGCAGGAGCCAACAGGTACATACAGGGCAATCCAGAAGTGTAGTCATGTCACAGACAAATGGTCGATACAGAACGAAGACAAGAAAACAAAGTAAGGGTCAATGAACACGGAAAGACTAGACTAGAAAATGCTTCTTAGTGTAACAATTACAAGACTCAGCAAAGTGTGTGGGAATGTGAGCTGTATATAAATAGCAGGTAATAATTCAGTGATGAGCTTTAGCTGTGTGTCTGTGTGTCTGTGTGTGTGTGTGTGTCTGTGTAATCAGGAGGAATCGGGAACTGGTGTGTGAGTGAAATGCATGATGGGATTTGTAGTGCGGTTGAATGTGAGTGTTCTCCAGCAGTCTGCAAGAGCAACACTACTGATGATCATAACAGCAGGGATGTGGTGAAATTCAGTTTGTGGCCTGAAACACAGAGCCCACGGCCCACAAAAGACACTTTTTCTTGTAAATTAGGTGTTTGTATCAATAAAACAGTGAAGTCAAATTAAACTGTAATGTGTATTTTAATACACACCTGTATGGCAGTCCTTTGATAATGTTGTCCGTTTGATGGAGTGGGCGTGACATGCTTAGCCAAGCCCCTCCAACCATTAGTTTGCTGCAAGTGAAAGATAATAAACCCCACCCCCCACTCAATACTCTGATTCAGTTGCAAATACATCATCGGGAATAAAAGTCTGCGAAACGTCTGCTCCACGCTGACTTTAAAGGAGATTTCCAGCTGAAACCGTGGTCCTTGGGGATTTGTAAAATGCAAGTCAATGGCTACCGGCGATTAAAATATGAATAAATAAACAAACCATGCAGGCACATCTAAATTGTTGAGTGTGTGATAATTAAAAACACATTATTATTTTTGGGCGCACCGTCCCTGTAAGGCATACTTTTGAATGTATGTCCATCCGCTGGGTGATAAAATATCAAAGCAAGCAGCTGGATACCGAAACACAAGTATCGCTCACCTGCTGTTGCATGAATAATGCAATTGTGCCATTTCCACCCATGTGACATGCTGTTTCCTTGCAGAATGTACTGTATATTTCATTACTTTGCATTTGATTTTGATTAGTGGATCATGTTGATTGGTAATGAGAGGATGGCACCTCTTCGACACTACACCGACATTACAATTCATCAACACATCATCTCATCAGAGACCTCCAAAATTATAAAAATGAAGTTGACATTTCTTTTGATAGTCTGTACAATGACATTTAGGTATTTATTGTGACCATTAAGTGGTTGTAAGGGCGCCTCACAGCAAGATGCTGCTGGTTCGAGTCCTGCCTGGGCCAGTTGGCATTTCTGTGTGGAGTTTGCATGTTCTCCCCATGTTGGCGTAGGTTTCCTCCGAGTGCTCCGGTTTCCCCCACAGTCCAAACACATGCCCTATAGGTGAATTGAATAATCTAAATTGGCCGTAGTGTATAAGAGTGAATGTGAGGGTGTAAGGGTGTTTCCCAGTATTGGGTTGCAGCTGGAAGGATATCCGCTGCATAAAACATATGCCAAAATACTTGGCAGTTCATTCCGCTGTGGTGACCCCTGATAAACAAGGGACTAAACCAAAGGAAAATGAATAAATGACTGAATAAAGTGGTTGTGAATGTTAAATTCAGTGCTTTTGTGGTTTGAGATTATTTTATTTGGTCACGTTTCCTTATTGTGACACGTGTACAATAAATAGCTGGTGACTATTAACTAATTTCGTCCTCTAGTTTTAAAATATTAAAAAAAAAACATGCATAATATTATTTAGAATTGTCATTTAATTGTCATTTAATACAGTTTGCTTTGATCAACATCATGCCTAAAGATCCCATAAAGTTTTTTTAAATGAGCATTTTTGTTCGATATGTGACACTTTTGAACTTAAACACAGAGAGGGCGGGACATAGAGTAGCTCCTCCCCCTTTACAAAAACAGCCAATAGCATTTTGTTCTTATTACATCACTGCCAGTGAGAGTGGTTGAGCTCAAGCGTTTATAGCAAAAGCGTCACGAAGGGGGGCGGGGCTTGTCAGATACCAGAGATTATTCGATTGGTTTGATGAGAACCTGAAGTATCAAACAAATCGTCTATCCATTTAGATGGCTTTTTATTGTTTATCTTAATGTGAATTTTGGCCCTGTTTTGTCGTAAACTAGCTTATAGGCATCCTTAAAGGTGTGTGTCCATCAAAGAGTTTTGAAAGGTGAGTGCTATTTTTGCAGAACAGCGCTATTATTGGTTGTTTGCTTTGATACAGAGTATCCCCGCTATACAGTTACAAGTTGAAAGTCCTTAGCAGATTACTTGTACAGTATTCCCCCACCCCTTCTTCTCCACTGTAATTGGACAGCTAGCTCAAAAGTGACACTGATGTTGATTGACACCAACCGAAAAACAAACTCTCAGCTTGAGAAAAAATGCTTTGGTGCATTTTGAAGCGAATTTTGAAGCACTGCATACATAAGCATAGCATTTTTTAGATGTCGTATCACGTTGAAATATATTCAACTTTCATAAGCAGCGCAGCTCATCACTGTCAGGTCCAGAAGCAGTGGACCAATCAGAAGAGCTTGGAGGCAGAGCCACTGTTGCAAGTTTCTGTTTATAGAAGAAAGTTGGCATGACAACTGTTTTATATACCGTTATATCATGGTGGAAGAGTCGCTCGCTCACTGTGGCTTTGTCCAGATATCCTGAGTTATATGATGAACTGTATCTTCAAGGGCTTATCGTAACATATTGTTTCCTATTTCTAATTGGCCTGTTATGTTCATAATATCGCTTCACGTGGACCTTGTGCTATGCTACATTTTTTTATAAACCAATTACTCAGCACAGCATCTCACTTTTTTAGAAGCAAAGATGCGTTCAGTGTGAATAAGCCATAAGACTAGCATCATGACACTAGCATCTAAAAAACTTTATTTTGATTTCATGGGGACTTTAAGGGTTTAGAATATTTCATTTTTAGGTGTCTTATAAAGAGTCTATATGCAGTGAAAGGATTTGGCTGATATCTTACAAGAACTTTTTTTTCTTTGTTGAGGGAATTTGGCTTGTTGACAGCTTTATTTCCAGGTAGACCATGAAAAAACATGACAAACTAAGTGAAGTTTATTTATAAAATAAAACATTTAAAAAATCCGTAATTTTACGGTTTAATAAAATAACAGAGATTGAATTACAGAAATTTACTGTAAAATAACAGAGGTTAAATTACAGAAATTTACTGTAAAATAACAGAGGTTGAATTACAGAAATTTACTGTAAAATAACAGGTTGAATTACAGAAATTTACTGTAAAATAACAGGTTGAATTACAGAAATTTACCAGAAATTTTAATTCAAGGAAATTTCTGTCATTTAATGTCCGATATTTTACAGTAAATTTTTGTAATTTAACTGCCATTATTGGGGTTTTTTTCTGGCACCCCAGCTCCCGAAAATAAACTGTAAACGTACAGATTTTTTTTTCAGTGTAATTTTGATAGGATCACATGCTTAAGATTGTCCATGGCTTTTCCCGCATTAGCTTACACAATCAGAGGATTTCTAACTCACTATAAATAATCAGAGTTTCTTACCTCAGTATCTTCGTCTTAAAGAATCATCCCCTCCCACCCCTACTCCCCCCTCCTTTTCTAAATTGTGCGACACGGTGGTCCAGTGATTAGCACTGTTGCCTAACAGCAAGAATGTTATTGGTTAAAGTCCCTACTGAGCCAGTTGACTTTTCTGTGTGGAGTTTGCATGTTCTCTGTGTGCTCGCGTGGGTTTTCCCTGGATTCCTCGATTTCTAAATGACGACTTTAAATCTCTTGAAAATGGTTTGTTGAAGTGAAAAATCAGAATGAAGATGACATCCGTTTTGAGGAATGCTGACTTTAGCTCTGCATTTCCATTGTGCTCATTTTCTATCCATCGTATAAATAACCAAGACATGTTTAATAAAGATTAAGAATCTAAGCTTGACCAGGGCACATTTCTGTGAGCCTGACAGAACCTTTTATAGGCAGGCTCTTTCAAATCACAACACACCAATATTCATTTTTTGAAGGAAGTTTTAGCAAGTAGTTTAGGAATGATCCTGAAATAACCCCTGTTGACTCTGTTTCTTATCTTTTTTCCTCAGAGACATTGATCCAAAACGGCTAATTCATCATTCAAGTCCATTGTTTTGCACTAACTCAAGCAAATTTGATCTGTGGCTGTGTGTGGAGGATGAATAATTCATGTGCTGTGTTTAAACTCTAGGGGGAGCCCTACAGAAGCGCTTCACATGTGTTGGTGATGTGGACTCTCACAGAATATAAACCCGCTAGCACTCATCTGAGACTTCAGCAGAGTTAATATAGGAGTCTGTTACCAAATCTGTGGTCTTCTACAGTCAACTGGAAGAGAAAGAAGAAGAATATGCGGACACACGATCATGCTGCCATTGTCAACACATTCTGAGTAGTTACTAAGGCACTGCTATGCATTCACAAGGGCATTGATAGTTGCTAGGACATGGCTAAAAATGTTCTAGACAGTTGCTAAAGTATCCTGGGTAGTTGTAATGGCATTGCTGAGGTGTCATGGCCAGTTGCTTGGATGTTACTAAAGTGTTCTGGGCAGTTGGTATGGTGTTGCCAAGGTGTCTTGGGCAGTTGCTAGGATGTTCTGGGTATTTAAGGTATTGCTAAGGCATTGATATGTAGTCAGTTGCTACGGGATTATTAGTGTGTCATGGGCAGTTTCTAGGGTGTCACTGAAGTGTTCAGGCAGTTGCTATGATGTTGCTAAGGGGTAATGGGCAGTTGCACCTTAGAATGTTAATAAGGTGTTCTGGGAGTTTTGTGTAGCTAAGTGATTGCTAAGGTGTTGCTGTAGTAGTAATAGCAGTTCCAATGCCATTGCTGGGGTGTTACTAAAGTGTTTTGGGCCATTGCTATGGTGTTGGTAAGGTGCCATGGGCATTTGCTAAGACATGGCTATAGTGTACTAGTGGCTACTTGGGTAGCCCAGGCACTGCTAAGATGTTACTATGGTAGTTGCTAGGGTGTCATGGGCAGTTTGTTGGCAAGTCATTTTCGGTAGTTGCTAGAACATCACTAAGATGTCATGGGGAGTTGCTAGGATGTTGGTAAGGTGGTTTCGGCAGCTACTGGGATATTGCTCATGTATCCAGGGCAGTTGCAATGGCACTTCTGAGGGGTCCTGAACAATTTCTAGTGTGTTACTAAACTGTTTAGGCAGTTGCTATGGTGTTGCTAAGGTGTAACAGGCAGTTGCAAGGACATTGCTAAGTTGTACTGGTTAGTTACTAGGGTGTTGATAAGGTGTTCTGGGATAAGTTTTGTGTAGCTAAGGCATTGCTAAGGCGTTGCTATAGTAGTGGTCGCAGTTCCAATGCCATTGCTGAGGTGTTACAAAAGTGTTTTGGGCAGTTGCTATGGTGTTTTTAAGGTGTCATGGGCAGTTGCTAAGACATTTCTAAAGTGTACTAGCCAGACCTGTCAGTATTCGTCTATGAAAATCCTGGAGACCGGGGAGGTTGAGGGTGGTAGCTTGGTGTCGAGGGTGAGCTGTCTGAATAACACAGCTGAGAACTGGGTAAGTAACGGTACTAGGCACTGGGTTTTGGTCGGCTGCTGCGATCGGATACTATACCAAAATCTGCGACCCGGGGGTGTTACAGACTGTACCAAAAAAGGGAAGGGTAAGGTTTCATGAGCAGTTGCTAAGGCATTGCTAAAGTGCACTGGCAGCTACTTGAGTGCTAATAAGGTGTTCTGGGTATAGCGAATACATTACTAAGATGTTGCTATGGAGTCAATGGCAGTTGCTATGGCATTGTTAGGGTCTCACAGGCAATTTCTAAGGTGTCCCTCTGTTATGGGAAGCTACTAAAGTGTTCACGTTTTTGCTAGGTTTGTAATACGGGGTTTTGTCAATCTATGTCCATTTTGACTTCTGTCTTGGGTGGACACTGTAACTGACCACTTATGAATAAAACAATTGTTTCAGCCCTAATTTCTGTGAATCCTGTTCTTCTATATTCAATTAGAATTAAGGAAGTCATTTGAGGACACGAGTAAGCACACCTCAACCAACAAACGTTGTACCACCCAACTAGTTTGTCCTTTTTGACTCTTTGTCCCTCAGCATGTGCTGCATTTCAGGAGGTAACTTGCCAGTTAGCACCAGCTGCGAGTCAGCCATCCCAGTGGAAGTCATTAAAACACCACAAACGTCTGTGATCCACCCTGAAGATAAAAGAAAAGAAAAACAGAGAGACCGCGTGTGGCTTTGACGCTCAGAGAAGGGAGGTGTGATAAAAGGAAGAACAGAAAACATGTGAAGAGGCAGGAGAGATGATTGAGCAGAAGCTGAAGTGGAGAACACACACCGACAGATGGAAAACACACTCTAATTGGAGCGTTTTCATGTCAGACAACAAGAGCCTTGCAAAATATATCCACAAGTTAAGAGTGCATTGAGTTTCCTACAGACTGCTTACACAGTGTGTATTTTATATCCAAAACCTCAAGATTTTGTATAAAGATCAATGTTCTGGATGGTTGCTAGGGCATTGTTAGATGGTTACTTGGATGTCATGCATAGTTGCTATGGTGTAGCTAAGATGTTTTGAGTAGTTTATAGTGAAGTGACCATGTGGTTGCTATTGTGGTTTTAGTTTTGCCATGGTGATCTGGATGGTTGCTATGGCATTGCTTTTTGGTTACAAGGCTGTTCTTGGAAGTTGCTAGGATGTTTATAGAGTGTTTATGGTGGATCGTAGACCTTCACTATTTGGATGCTTGGGTGCTCTGGATACTTGCTAGGGCATTGTTAGATGGTTACTAGGATGTCCTGTATAGTTGCTATGGTGTAGCTAAGATGTTTTGAGTGGTTTGTAGTGAATTGGCCATGCGGTTGCTATTGTGGTTTTGCCATGGAGTTCTGGATGGTTGCAATGACATTGCTTTTGGTTACTAGGCTGTTCTGGGAAGTTGCTAGGGTGTTGCTATAGTGGATCATAGACCTTTACTATTTGGTTTCTTGAGTGTTATGGAGAGTTGTTAGGGCATTGTTAAGAGGTTACTCTGATGCCATGTATAATTGCTAGGGTGTTGCTAAGATGTTTTGAGTGGTTTGTAGTGAATTGACCATGTTGTTGCTATTTTGGTATTCGTTTTGCCATGATGTTCTGGATGGCTGATATGGCATTGCTTTTTGGTTACTAGGCTGTTCTATGAAGTTGCTAGGGGGTTTCTATAATGTTTATAGTGGATCATAGACCTTCAATATTTGGTTTCCAGGGTGTTGTGGAGAGTTGTTAGTTGGTTATTATGATGTCATGCATAGTTGTTAGGGTGCTGCTAAGATGTTTTGAGTGGTTTGTAATGAATTTGCCATGGGGTTACTACTGTGGTTTTATGTGTTCTGGGTGGTTGCTATGCCATTGCTTTTTGGTTACTAGGCAGTTCTGGGAAGTTGGAGGGTAGTTTTACAGTGCTTTTAATGGATCGTAGACCTTCACTATTTGGATTCTATGGTGTTATGATGAGTTGTTAGGGCACTGCCTTGGTTTTCAGGGTAGTTGCTATAGCATTTTTATTTGGTTAATAAGGCTGTCTGGGTAGCTGCTAGGGAGTTGCTATGGTGTTGATAATGTGTTCTTATTGGCTGCTATGTTAAAAGTCTCTCATATTGAAGACGTGTTTTGAATGCGGAAGAGTGTAATATGGAAGCCTTATAGTAAAGGAGTCAATCATTTATTGATGTAGGCTGACAATTCTCTGGGGGAGGGGCTCGGTCCAAATGTGTGCTTTTAGAACAGTTTCTGCAGCTTCATTATTACAAACTCTCTGGGGTCTTCAAACACACTGGAATCTCAGCAAATAATTGCTTCACAGACCTGAGAAATATGTCTACATAAAGCTCAGGATCTCTACTGTTAAATCAATTAACTACACCTGAAAACAAGTGTTCTCTGGTTTTGTAATTGTTATGAAATGAATGCAAGGTCTGACCTCATGACCTCACCGGCAGATGGAAAACACACTCTAATTGGAGCGTTTTCATGTTAGACAACAGAGTCATGCAAAACATATCCACAAGTTAAGAGTGCATTGAGTTTCCTACAGACTGCTTACACAGTATAAATTTTAGATACAAAACCTCAAGATATTGAATAAAGGCCACTTATGTGTTCTGGATGGTTGCTAGGGCATTGTTAGATGGTTACTAGGATGTCATACATAGTTGCTATGGTGTAGCTAAGATGTTTTGAGTAGTTTATAGTGAATTGACCATGTGGTTGCTGCTGTGGTTTTAGTTTTGTCATAGTGTTCTGGATGGTTGCTATGGCATTGCTTTTTGGTTACTAGGCTGTTTTTTAGTTTCTGCAGCTTCATTATTACGAACTTTCTGGGGTCTACAAACACACTGGAATCTCAGCAAATAATTGCTTCACATACCTGAGAAATATGTCTACATAAAGCTCAGGATCTCTACTGTTAAATCAACCAACTACACCTGAAAACAAGTGTTCTCTGGTTTTCGTTATGAAATGAATGAAAGGTCTGACCTCATGAATTCCCACCTCCACCATTCAAATGCAAATCACATGACAAAAACCACTTGAACTCCAACAATCAAAGTAATTTTGGGAAAAGATTTGCTGTCAGGAAAAAGTTGGAAATTACTCGGCATTATTCAGAGGATGATATTGTGTCACAATTAAGTTATTTATTCTTAAAGGTACAGTAGTTACGAAGTTTGGCTCACAAGATGACATCAGGTCATGTCCTTCAGAAAATAGTAATAAAGTATAATCCTTTTGAGTGCACATGCGTATTAGCTTGGGAAACCTAAAGAATGCAGTTTAGTGCGTTTGTTAAGTTTAAAATAAACTTATGAATAAACCTTTTCAAAGTGATAAGAGCATGCCTGAGAGGCTTCAAGAACCTGAGAGGTTTCAAAGATGGCCGCCAAGTGAAATGACTTGCTTTAAAAATAATTTACGTCTACATGAGGAGTATACTACATGATTAAGTGTGAATGTAAATCAAATCGACGTTTCCTTCTGTGGTCTGTACAGGGTGAGTTACTCAGAACAACAGTCTGAAGATGCATTCCCAATATGTGATACTCTTAAACTCGACTTGTGTAATTTTTGTTTGGCAGGGTTTGAGAGCACGCAATTTCATTCACTCCAAAATTGAAGAAAACATCAGGAAGAAAATTCAAGATGATATACATATGTTTTCCAGTCATTTCATTGTCCACTATAACTCTGGCCACAAGCTCAATAACACACACGACAGCTCTGCTTGACTTTCTCTATGCTAATGTCACAGTGAGTAAACAGTTAATCATGTGTTTTACAGCTCGCTGATCTGATCCTGACATGATCTGCAGATTAGATGGTCTCATCATCCCAAGACAAGGCCAAAATAAACCGATTTCAGGCCCAGCGTGAGGAGTTCATTGACAGGGCGCAGAACGTTTCCATCCATCCATCCGTCCGTCTCCTCTCCCACCTGCTTTGTTTATTAAGTTAACCTTTCTTTATTACATTGATCTGTTTATTTTAGGCTCATGTGCTCTGCCAGCCCCCACGTCGGCGGCAAGTGAATGTTGATGGAGTTCATTTGTGTTCTTGTGGAGATTTGTGGGATGTACTATGGGTGTTTAAAGAGCTGAACTTAGACAGTCAGACAAAAGTTACTGTGAATTTATTAACTTTTGCAGAGTTTCCTTAAAAAATGATTCTTCAGAATATGAATTTTTTTCAGCATTGACGATAATATGGATGTTAAAATTATTTCTGAAGGATCATAACATTCAAAACAGTAATATTGATGCTATGAATCAAGCTTTTAAATTATATGTATATTATATTACGACAAATGCATTTCCTTCATAATAAAAAAGCATCAGAAAGTACACCTACAGCATTAAAACATTACTGACCAAAAGTCACGGTAAGATTCCCAGAGGAAGATGATGAGGCAAGATTTGCGGGTCAAAATAAAGTAAGAAAACAAAATAATAAAACAAAAAATGAATCCAAAGAATAACAAAATAAGGGTCCAGCGGAGCGGTATTGATTTTTTCCCCCTCAAGACTGATGCAATCTCACATATTCCTCAGAAAGACAGAAAACTCCACTAGGATTGAAGCAAATGAATTCGCATATTTTGCTGGATGATTCATATTCCATGATATTTACATGATTCTCAAAGGTATAAGGTTCAATCAGGAAAAAGAATTCAGAAAAATGCTTTTAAACAGTACCAAATTAGAATTAGTCAGCTAGTAACAATAGCAGAACCATTTTGGTGCCAAATAGAAGGCTTTTTATAAGGTTCCATATGTATAATTATCTTCACAATGCTCTATGATATATTTAAGTCTATTATTATGTGTACTTTGGTGTAACTTAGTGTGTCTTTTAATGAGCATGCTGTAAAACAGCTTCTGAAATACACAGTTGAGTTTAATGATTAGGAGGGCCAAAAGTAGAAAAATGAGTAATATGTGAATACCTGGTGTGGTGATAGAGTTATATAAAATCCTAGAATCAGCATCTCTGTTATTTACCTGGTAAGAAATATCCTCAACTGAACAGAACAGGTCACAAGTGTTCTGTTAAACTAAAAACAGGAAAAGACATAATTAGTAGGAAACTAGGTACAATTTGAAAGTAAAAAAAGCTATGACCGACCTGCTTAGAGAGTGTGGACAGTTTGTGTAGTTGATGGTTGAGCTTCAGATAATGAGTAACAGAATTTTTGACAGTTACAGATTTAAAAAAAAAGGCGGGAAATAAAGAACCCCACAAAGAAACATGTCAGCATAAAAGTTCTTTAGGATTATTTAGTTCTAACTCTTGGTATGGTCAAAAGAGTCTTTAAAGAATAGTCTTTTTTATTTGTTAGTTCATGATTCAGAAAATCAGTAATGAGGTGCTTTGTCAGTTACAGATTTGAAAAACAAAAAGGCGGGAAAGAACCCTTAACTGTACACACAAAAAGCTATGTCAGCATAAAGGAGTTTTTTGAGGAATATATAGTTCTAAAGAAAACTTTTGTGTAAAGGACCTTGAAAAATACATCTTTTAATGACTGTAGTTTTAAAAAATAAATTCAGAAAAAGCTGCTTTTGTCAGTTGCAGATTTGCGAAACAAAAAGGCGGGAAAAAAGAAACCTAAACTTTAAACACATGCCATGTTACTTTATGGTGTAGAAAGAATATTGAAAGAACCATATTTTTATTTGAAAGTTAAACTCCAAAAAATGCAAGAGCTGCTTTGTCAGTTACAGATTTGAAAAACAAAAGGCGGGGAAAAATTAACCCTAAACTTTAAACGCAAAGAACCATGTTCATTTATGATGATATCATTCTAATTAGAACTGTTACTATGTACAAAGCATTTTGAAAAAAATGTTTAGTTGAAAGTTGAGTTTCAGAAAATTAATGAGCTGCTTTGTCAGTTACAGATTTGAAACACAAAAAAGGCAGGAAATAAAGAACCCTAAACTGTACACACAAAGAACTATGTCCACATAAAATGGTTTTCTAGGAATATATAGTTCTAACGAGAATGGTTTTGTGTAAAGGACCTTGAAAAATACATCTTTCAATGACTGTAGTTTAAAAAAAAGCTGCTTTTGTCAGTTACAGATTTGCAAAACAAAAAGGCAAAGGGAGAGGAAAAAGAAACCTAAACTTTAAACACAAACCATATTTTTATATGAAACTTGAGCTCCAGAAAATGAACAAGCTGCTTTGTCAGTTACAGATTTAAAAACAAAAAGGCGGGAAAAAAAACTAAATTTAAAGACAAAGAACCATGTCATCATAAAAGGGTTCTTCGTCAATATACTGTAGTTTTAAACTGAACTATTTTGTGTGAAGAGCTTTAGAAAATCAGTAATGAGCTGCTCTGTCAGTAACAGATTTAGAAAACAAAAAGGCAGAAAATAAAGAACCCTAAACCTTACACACAAAGAACCAAGACAGCATAATTGTTGCTGGCCATATCCATCCCTTTATGACCACAGTGTACCCATGTTCTGATGGCTAGTTCCAGCACCATGTCATAAAGCGCGAATCATCTCAGACTGGTTTCTTGAACATGACAATGAGTTCACTGTAATCAAATGGCCTCCACAGTCACCAGATCTCAATTCAATAGAGCACCTTTGGGATGTGGAGGAACTGGAGATTCGCATCATGGATGTGCAGCTGACAAATCTGCAGCGACAGCGTGATGCTGTCATGTCAATATGGAGCAAAATCTCTGAGGAATATTTCCAGTATCTTGTTGAATCTATGCCATGAAGGATTAAGGCAGTTCTAAAGGCCAAAGGGGGTCCAAACCGGTACTAGTAAGGCGTACCTAATAAAGTGGCCGGTGAGTGTAGTTCTAAATAAATCAAATGTTATCTGTTAAGAACCTTGAAGCCAATTTAAACTGTAGTCTAAAAGAAGTCTTTGAGAAAATCAGTAGTATGTAAACATTGTCAGTTACAGATCTCAAAAACAAAAAGGCGGGAAACAAAGAACTCAAGCAACTAACCATTTCAGCATAAGATCTTCAAGATGAAATGGTTATACAGTAAACAGAGCTGTTACTCTGTGTAAAGAATCTTAAAAAGAATCTTTTCTACCAGTTGTGACCATTTGTGCCCCCATCATGAGAAGAACCATCAGACGCCAAACATCAGCCGACACTGCTTTACTAATGTGAAGTGAGAGGATCGTGTGTGTCAGTGCTCATCCTTACATTTCACTGACTCAGAAACACTCAGAGTCAGAATTTAGCTCACCAGCTCTGTCAACCGCATGAACCCATCACTGACCTCAGACCAGTGAGCAGGTGAGCTCGACAACAATACCGAAGAGATTGCAAGAGAGGGACTCAACTTGTACATAAAAGCTATGCTGGTTATATATTGCCCACAGGAGAAATTTCACAGCAAATTGGCAGCACTCTTTGAAAGCAGTGAAAGCGCTGACATTCATTTGAAATTTCACAACTTTTATGTGGCAGCAGAAAACCAGTGACAGTATATGCTTGGAAATGGAAATGTCACGCTTTTTTAATTTTGCACTCAGAATGCTAAATTGCTGCTCCAAATGTGATTGAAATTGCACCGGTGAGTGAATGAAGCAGTTACTCGCTATTAGGCTGAAATATTATCACAGACTGAAGTATAATACATTGATTAAATTAGGTTTTTTTTTTGTCTGGAGTAAGTTGCATGAGTGAATCTGAACTCTGAGACTCATAAAACTGAAAACATCCCTTAAAAATCATGATTAAGCTAATAATATTCACTAAAATGCTATTTAAACTGATATAATATTATTTTTAGTTATTTTGCGTTTAGAATTTTCTGTTCTGGGTGGATAACACTGTCACCTCACAGAAAAAAGGTCGCTGGTTCGAGTTCTGGCTGGGACAGTTGGTATTTCTGTGTGGAGTTTGCATGTTTTCCTCGTGTTAGCATGGGTTTAGAGTGCTCCGGTTTCCCCCACAGTCCAAACACATGCGCTATAGGGGAATTGACTAAACAAAACTGGCTCTAGTGTATGAGTGTGTGCGTAAATGTCAGTGTGAATGGGTGTTTCCCAGTACTGGTTTGCAGCTGGAAGGGCATCCGCTGAGTAAAACATATGCCAGAATAGTTGATAGTTCATTCCGCTGTGGTGGCCCCTGATAAATAAGGGACTAAGTCGAAGGAAAATGAATGAATTTTTCTGTTCTCTATTGAATCTTTGTAGTTTTAGTTGTGCTATTTCTTTAAAAAAAAATTTATTCATAATTTTAAGTGATATATATTTTAGTACAATGATAAACTTTAAAACTAAAAATGATAAATATTTCCATAGCAAATAATATTTTAGCTTAAATATGTTTATTTCATTTTTTCAGAATGGCGAATGCACTGTAAAATATGGTTGTAACGAGGGATGTGATGCTGAGAACAGGGGTGCGGATCCAAATGCAGGTTTATTATAGAGCTCAGGTAGGCAATGGTCAACACAGGGACAAACAGCTGTATGTAGACAATCCAGAGGGTAGTCAGATACACAGGCAGATGGTCAGAAGGCAGGCAGCAGGCATGAATTAACAAACAAACAAGGTAAAGCAAAGATCAGTACACGGCAAGACTAGGCAAGGGAAACCTGTTATGTCACAAAAACAGATAACAAGACTCAGCAACAACTATGTGTTAGTGTGCTGTATTTTTAGCGCAGTAAACAGTCCACAAGCAGCTTTAGCTTTGAGTGTCTTATCAATGGTGACTTGGAACAGGTGAGTGTGTGTGTGTTGCATGACTGGGATCTGTAGTCCATTAATCGGCAGATTTGTAGTTCGTGTGAATGTTTACCAGCGATCTCTGGTTGTTAGATCGCTGGTGATCGTGACAATGGACTACATGCCATTTCACACACACACACACACACACACACACACACACACACACACACACACACACACACACACACATATACATACATATATATATATATATATATTTTTTTTTTTAATTTATTATTATTTTTTTTATCATAAATAGGTAGCAAATAATACAATTTATTATAAATGTTTTTTTTTTCATTTAAGAAATTCAGTTTGTGTAAAATAAAATAACAATATCATGGTTTGCATATACTGCTAAAGCCAACACAGGCTCATTCTGAAAACGTAGCCCTATATACATTTCTGGAGAGCATGAATTATGTGACTAGATGTACGTATTGTATGGCTCCATTTAATCTTTAAAATGAACGTTACAAGACTGTATGATGCTGTACCTTTTCACGCTTACCAGCTGACCGCTTACCTCCATCTGGACGGCTTTTCCTCTGTTACCAGTTTGTCCAGTGGCTCACCATGTACATCGAAAGACTTGTGACAAGGAGCGGAGTTGACTGCAATAACAGGGTTCGAGTCTTGCCAAGAGCGGTTCCAGCAGGTAAGACAAAAACAAGCCTAAAAATAAAATAATGAAGTAAATAACAGGGTGAGAATGTGGTAAAATTTGAAAACGTGATAAAAATCAGATGAGGGCTTTTCTTTTTCTGGATTGCTTTTGAAAACACTGTCGGTTAGGTTTAGGGAAGGGGGTGGGCGCAGGTCAATCGGTGCTTTTAAAAAAAACACACTCGGTTGGGTTTAGGGAAGATGGGAGGTGGGTCAGTCGATCGGTCAGTCAGTTAGTCAGTCGACAGCGGCCTCTGGTGGATTTACGTGAGAACAGCAGGCGCGAATGGCACTTGCGAGAGAAATTTGAGATCTCAAAAACTATACATAATGGCATTTGGCGGATTCACGAAAACAAAAACTGCAAAAAGACGTACCTCCTGGCACGTATTTGGCAATCTCGAGAAATGTATATAGTAGTACGTTTTCAGAATGAGCCTGTGTTGGGTAAAACAGTGTTTTCTGACTTGGCAGGTTTCTAAATCTGAAATATTAAATAATTCTAATTGACTTTACGGTGTCTGCTCAAATTAAAAACTTTTAAAACTGTTTAAATTAAAGAACTACTCAAATATGAAAGGAACATTGCACCATCTGTATACATCAGTCATGCTTAAACTACAGCCAACAACAGCAAATGAATACCAATTATTAAAACAAACAACGTCTCCAAATGAATGATTCAGTAGAACTGAGGCTTCAGTCAGATGAAAGTTACATGATATATATTTTACTGCAGACTGCAATAGATGTTTTTGACTCCATAATATTTATTTGTAAATACCAGGCAGAAGCTCAATCTGTCCATTTCACCGCTTTTCCATGTATGTTGTTGTCTGATCCTCTGTCTAATTAATAACATGCAGTATATTTGTGCTTGAGAGCATTGCAGCAGCACTCTAATGATTTATATCTTGAGACCAAAACCCAGAGCAGCATTTAATTTCACTGCTTAGATTGAGGTGAAACCACACAATATCAGTACAAACGCAGTGCTAATGAGGCTACAACAAGAGATGAGTTTGATTATATGGCGTTATGTAAGATCTGTAAGCCTTTCGTTGCTAGCTTGAACAGAAGATTCCATTAAGAATTCAGAAAGCGCATCATAACAAACTGTATTGAATTTCCCCCATCTCTGCCCAAAAGCAGATAAACTAAATGAACCTTCTATGACACGGTCCGTGTAAATAAATAGTGACAGCAAGCACTGCAACTTATCAATTTTTGACTAAATGTCTGATGCGTAAGGAAAAATACTGTAATGTTGCAGAAAAGTTTTGACAATGTTTACTCAGCTAACAGAGAACATTCTCAGAACATTCTGTAATGCTCCATAACAGCTAAGAAACATATTATCACATAACATTATTAAAATGTTTTAGGAACATTCTTATTTAGTTAGAAAAACAATCTTAGAACATTAATATAATGTGACTGTAATGTTCTAATGATGTTTAAAGCAGCATTTTAAATACAATGATTAGGCTATTGCCAAAAAATATGTTAATACATTGTCTAAAAGCTATATATTTTGAACGTTGTAATAACGTTTTATAACATACAAAAAAAACGTTAAGCACGTTAATATAATGGGGATAGAATGTTCTAATAACGTTTAAGCAACATTTTGAATAACATTATTAGGCTATAAGTAGGTCCACATGGAATCTGCGCACGCAGAATTCCGCAGATTTTTAGTCCATCATTGATTCTGTTTATTTACGTGTGTAAATGTGTGTAAATTTATATTTATTCAGTTTTTAAATTAATTTCAGTAATATTATTGACTAATATGTAAATGTTCATATAATTTATTTACAATACAGTTTGTAAAGTCATATTTTCTCTCTTTTAGTAGTTTAGTTACTATTATATAGACTTGCTTTGTTTACCAAATAAAGTGGATCTAATTAGAGTTGCATTGTAAACATTAAATAGTTAAAAAAGTTAAAGAGAGAATACTTTTTAGTTCATATATTAAGGTTTTAGTTATGATACTGCCTAAATAATTCCACATAAATTCGCAGATTTTTAACAAAATTCTGTGCAGAAATAGCAAAAAATGTCCGCAGATTCCGTCTGGCCCTAGCTATAACCAAAAAACAACATTACTACATAATCTATGAAACTGGTTGTTTTAAACATCCTAATTACTTAACGTTTTATAACACTGAGAATGTTACGCAAACACTCACCGCACATTAATACAATGTGAATGTAATTTTCTAATAAAGTTTGAAGCCTTTTGAATGAAATTATTAGGCTATGCCCAAAACAGTCTACACTCTCAGAAATAAAGGTACGAGATCTGTCACTGGGGTAATACCTTTTCAAAAGGTACACGTTTGTACCTAAAAGGTTCATATTATCACCTCAAAGGTACATACAGTAATAGTACATAAAAAGTACAAAAGTGTTCCTTTTAAAATTTGTAGTTACTATTATACACTTTTGAGGTACCAATATGGACCCTTCAAGTACAAATGTTTATCTATTGAAAAGGTACAGTACCACCCCATTGACAGCTCGTGTACCTTTATTTCTGAGAGTGTACAAAAACATTTTATAACATACTGAGAACATTAGTGAAATGTTCATAGCACATTAATATAATGTGAATATACTGTTCTAATAACTTTTATAGCAACATTTTGAACATTATTATGCTATACCCAAAAAATAACATTAATATGTTTTCTAAAATACTGGATGTTTTAAACATTCTAATAACCACAATGTTTTATAACATACTGAGAGCAAGAACGTTAGTGAAACATTCTCAGCACAATGATATAATGTGAATATAATGTTCTAATAACATTTAAAAAACATTATAACCAAAAAAACTGTTATTACAGTATCTAAAGAACTGGTCGTTAAACCTCTTACTACAATAATGTTTTATAACATACTGAGATAGTTCTTAGGGAAACGTTCTTAGCACTTTAATATAATGTGAACGTAATGTTCTAATAACATTTAAAGCAACATTTTTAACATTATTAGGCTATAACCAAAAAACAACATTAATACATTATGTAAAAAAACAGGTCACTTTAAATTACCACAATAATGTTTAATTTTAATGAGAACGTTAGTAAAAACATTCTTAGCACATTAATGTAATGTGATTGAAACATTCTGATAACATTTAAAGCAACATTTTAAATAACATTAATAGGCTATAACCAAAAAACAGCGTTAATATATTGTTTATAAAACTGAACGCTTTAAATCACCACATTACAGTTTTATTTTAATGAGGATGTAAGTGAAACGATTTTAGCACATTAATATAATGTGATTAAAATGTTCTAATAACATTTAAAGCAACATTTTGAATAGGATTATTAGGCTATAATAAAAAAATATAATACATTAACAAAAAAAGTCATTTTAAATGACCACAATAACGATTTATAACATACTGAGAGCGTAGAGGCAAACATTCTTAGCACATTAATATAATGGGGATAGAATGTTCTAATAACGCTTAAAGCAACATTTTGAATAACAAAGGCTATAACCAAAAAAACAACATTAATACATAATCTATGAAACTGGTTGTTTTAAACATCCTAATTACCATAACAACGTTTTAGAACAAATTGAGAACGTTAGGCAAACATTCATAGCACATTAATACAATGTGAATGTAATGTTCTAATAATGTTCAAAGCAACATCTTGAATAATCTTATTAAGCTATAGCCAAAAGACAATGCAAATACATTATCTAAAAAAACTGCTCATTTTAAATTACCACAATAACATTTTATAACATACTGAGATGGTTAGGGAAACATTCTTAGCACATTAATACAAAGTGATCGTAATGTTCTAATAATGTTTAAAGCATTTTGAATAAAATTATTGGATAAATTATGGTATTTATCAATGTATCAATGATTCAGGCTGCTGGTGTATTGGTGTGGAGGATATTTTCTTGGCACACTTTGGCACCATTAGAACCAATTGAGCATTGTTCTAGAACATGACAGTGAGCTCACTGTACTCAAATGGCCTCCACAGTCACCAGAGCTCAATCCAATAGAGCACCTTTGGGATGTGGTGGAACAGGAGATTCCCATAATGAAAGTGCAGCCGACAGTAACTACGTGATGCTATCATATCAATATGGAGCAAAATCTCTGAGGAATATTTCCAGTACCTTGTTGAATCTATGCCCCGAAGGAGGCAGTTTTGAAGGCAAAAGGGGGTCCGACACAGTACTAATAAGGTGTCCCTAATAAAGTGGCCAGTGAGTGTATAACTTAAGAGGAACATTAAGAGAATATTTTTATTAGAACCTACCATTGTTAGCTGGGTACGTATTGAACTACTGTGCGTGGGACAGTCATAAAAGCTCACTTCGGGCTGTTCTTCTGTTTGCAGAGTGGAATTTTCCATGCTAATTAACCCAATTACAGAGAAACAGAGACAGATCAGCGGTGATTTAGTGTAAAACACACCACCAATCTGAACATAGACGGACTTCGTACACTCCCAAACTCAATATATGTGCGCAGATATTATTATATGCTTTTCACAGAGGTCACTTCGCTCGCTAAACATGATTTACAGCAGCAGAGAACTCGTCATTAACCCTTCATCTGTCTTTTTTACTGTCTGTGCTTCTACGACCTGCTGTCTGTAAATAGTGTTTCACTCACTAGATTTATCAGTGACACTTTAATGTTTGTAAAAGTAGTGTATTGAGTAATGACAGCCTTGGAAACGAGACGAAAAGCACCTGGTCCGGTTAATGATAAGAGTAAGTGTGCATTGTGTCCAGTAGGGGACGCTGTCAGCAGATGTAAAGCGGTTAAAGGGCATTTGAGATGGTGTTACTCTCTTCATGATGCTGCTATAGTTGAATATACTCATCAATGTAAGTGGATTTGTTCGATATATCAAAGATAATCACCAAAAATGAAGTTAAAATTAATTATCGGTATGTTTGTGAATACATTTAAGTCAAAACTTAAACCCACAAATGTGACAAAATCAAAGAAATATAAATTTTATACACATTAAATTACATTTTTGAGCAAGTCAAATACTAATTATGCATATATTATGACATAAAACACACATTTTAATTTCCTCCTATATTTAAATACACATTTAAATAAAAACTATATACTGTATATTAATTTTCAAATGGAAAGTCTCTAAATCTAACATTATTTTCCTTGAAATAAGCCTTTTATCATGAGTCTAGGTTCGGTAATTGCACTTTAATGGCGTGAATGAAAAAAGGGCTTTTCAATAACTGACTAATAACCTTTTATTGCGATTAAAGTGCAATTACCAAACATAAGGGCCTGACTAAATTGGCCATTTAAAAGAAAAAAAAACATGTCAGACATATTTAGAGGTTTTTCAATCTGAAATCTTTCTTTCTCACACACACACACATACACACAACCACTCACTGCAATGCTAATATTTTTCAACCAGTAATACAAGACAAGTTCTGTCAAATTTCTTCTGTCCATTATTATGAATTTGATTTCGTACAGCGTGACGGTGTGCTTCTGAGATTTGTCGCCTATAAATAAATACCCTGTGATGTGGTGATTACTGGAGCAGAATCCGGCCTGTCAGAGCCGTCTAGGAAACCCGGCGATAAAGCAGAGAGACGCAGCAGATTTGCAGGAACACATGTGGATTCTGCTTAATCAATATCTGTAATTATCCCACTGTGTACTTGTCAGGTTCAAAGCTGCCTCATGCATGAATGAAGATGACTTCAATTGATCCCAATGTGTGTGTGTGTGTGTGTGTGTGTGTTTGTTTGTTTTCTGATTCTCTAAGCAGTAAACACCTCTATTTAGACCTATGCACTTTGAGACTATGTGTTGACTGAGAAACACTCAATCAGATGTTTTTTAAATGCTTTTAAGTTATAATAAGATTTTAAAGTGCCCCTTATTATGTTTATGTAGCTGTTTGTGAATGCAAAAGATCTGAAGAGTCTCAAAGTACAGATAAATGATTAAGTTATTGTCTTTTTATTTGTTAAAAACTTTAATTGATTTGGTAAATCCAACTGCATCATGACTTGGATTGCAATATTGTAATTGATATGGTAATGAATTTGGTGTCGACCAATCACAATATAGTAGGGCCATCTGACCAGTCAAGAGCAAAGTAAGTTCTCTGAAAGGTGGGGTTTATATAGACTGGAATTTGATATGGTAATTGAAATTTGGTGTCAACCAATCACTAAAGGGCAGGGCCATCTGACCAATCAGAACAGAGTTGGCTCTCGGAAAGGTGGGATTTAGAGAGACTGGCATTTGATTTAGTCATAAAAATTTGTTGTCGACCAATTATTAAAGGGCCATGACCCCCCCATCCCCCCCCCCCCCCCCCCGTGTCTCAGCAGGGTGTTTTCACACCTCTAGTTTGAAAGAAGTCATGAAAGTGGGTGTGTCCAGCTCTGTTTAGGTGGGAGTGTCAGGGGAGGGAAAGAGGGATGGGTTTGCATAAAAATGGGACTTTCGGTTGAAGCACGTGCTGATTTTCAGACGCAGAGGAGAAAGACGGTGACTGTGTTCACATGGACGTCTGTAATTGAATTATTTGCCAAATTATTAATTTGTCGACTTCAACTGCAGTGTGGCACTTTCACTTTCATTCAGGAACATTTCATGCATGCCCCCTGTTACAAACGAGATATGGAACTGCTGGAAGAGTGCAGTTTTATCGAAATGTTTGATACCACACGGCAAATGGGAGAAAAAAAAACCCTCAGCATTTCTCTGAAACTTAGATGCACTCGGTAAGTAGCGTCAGAAAGCCGTGTGTGTATAGACTGTCCTGTCACAAAATGCAGCGAAAATCCTACACGACAGTAGTTTGATTGAGGTGTTTACATGTTTACATTCAGAGAGCAGCAATTAGAGTGGATCTTTCAGTCCATAATATTGCAGTTATGTTAACGTACTGTAAACTTAGTTACTAAATCATTTTGACTAAGGTATGTCTTTAAAAATTGAAAGAGTACTGCTGACGATACGAACTAACTTTGCCATCTGAACAACAGAGTTTCTGAAAGGTGGAGATTAGAGAGACTGTCATTTATACAATCACAAAAGAAGGCATTTGATATGGTTATTGAAATTTGGTGTCAACCAATCACAACAGAATATGGCCATCCGACCAATTAGAGCAAATTAGGCTTTTTGAAAGGTGGAGTTTAGAGAGACTGGCATTTGATATGGTAATTAACATTTGGTGTCACCCATTCACAACAAAGTAGGGCCAACTGACCAATCAGAGCAGAGTAGGCTCTCAGAAAGGCGAGGTTTAGAGAGACCAAAGCTGAATGAACTGTGAGAAAGAGCTGAAGCTGCAGTGGATATTATGAGAAAATTACACAGATTTTTTTTTACCTTGTATGAATGTAAAACAGCAAGAGACCATAAAAACAAAATTAGGAACTTTCCAGATAGCATAATAGGGGCACTTTAAATTAAGGTGTATTTTGTATGTCTATACTTTTATGCACTTGTTAAAGTTTTACAATCTTGGCTATTATTACATTTGCACTCCACTAATGAACTTCCAAGCTGTTAATGAAGCAGATTTTTCAGTTATGCAAATATGTAGTGCAATTATATTCCTTAACACACTCTATCCGCCATCTTGCCATTATTGTCATCATTTGTCGTGATTTACTAACAACACAAAGAAAATATTCAGCTCGGCTGTGGTTGCACACTTCACAAATAGCAGCATTGTTCACTTACTGTTCAATGAAATCTGCATAGTCGTGGATTTAATTTACTCTTTTCCACGCTAATATAGAAACAAAATCAAATCTAATCAAGTCACCATGCTTTATTTAAGATTTTCTTACATTTTAAAATTATTCTTTTCAATGAGAATCTTGAGAAGCATCAGAAATAATGGGAATTACAAAATTCTGGGAATAATAAAAGCTTGAAGACAATGAATTCTGTGGTTAAATGGCATGAAAATAATGTCTTAATCATAATGGCTCTAAAAAATGACCAAAATATCCATAAGTTGTGGATGTTATAAGCTTAATGTTCAAATTTTTCACAAATTATGAAAGTTATTTGTAACTTTAAGTCTCTGTTTAAGTGATTCTTCATCAGTTTTCATCTAATAAAAGAAAACCTGCTGTGATCTAGCTCTGAGAAGACAACAGTGTCTCAGTGCTGGTTCAGTTTCATTCAACAACAACGGCAATATCAGCAACATCAATTATGTAAGAGTTCAATTCAGGAAGTATGCATACTCTTTTCATACCTCAAAAACCATCAATAAACCCCAGCATACATAAAAAAGATTACAAAGTCCTAGGCTAGGTAGGTATTGATTCAGACACCCTGATTCAATCTGAGTCTGATTTGAAAGCTCTCACTTCGGTTGTTGGTTTAATTAAATGAGACTTGATTTACTAAAAATGTGATACGTTTTTTAAAATCTAAACAGAGAATATCAATGTACAAATGACAAATTATTAAGAGAATATTACAATCTATGAGCCTGATTCATTCATTCATTTTCCTTCGGCTTAATCGCTTGTTTATCAAGGGTCACCACAGCGAATTTACATAGGGGATGCCCTTCCAGGAGCACCCGGAGGAAACACACGGCAACATGGGGAAAACATGCAAACTCCACACAGAAATGCCAACTGACTCAGTCGGGTCTCAAATCAGCGTCTTTCTTGCTGTGAGGCTACAGTGCGAACCACTGAGCCACCGTGCCGCCCTATGGGCCTGTTTATTAAGCAATTTTTCCTTTAGACACGGGTACAGTAAAATAACACCATTTCTCCATTTAAAATGCAGTCACTGTATAAAAGAATAGAGAATATGGAAAATGAATGATTTATAGCTATTGAGAAATAATATTTACTTAAAGAAAAATGTAAAAAAACAACAACAAATAGACAAGAAAAAAAGATGCCCTCAAAAAGTCATGACAATGTGTTTTTTTATGTTAAATGAACTTATTTTTTAATAAGTTAATAAGGTTTTAACTTTATTTTTTAAATATACAAACTTCAACTTGATGTTTCAAGCCAGTTGAATTGATTAAAGTTTTAATTTAAGTTTAAGGCAGAACTAAAAGATTTTAGGAAAAAAGATTTAAAGGGAAAAAAAATCCTGACAAAACTAATCACACACTCAAAAAGTAGGTTTGCTTTTTACTCAAACTACTCATTTCATGAGTTGAAACAACACAATTCTTGATTTTTTTTTTCGGACAACTTAATTGTTTTATGTTCAATCCACTTAAATTTGTAAAACCTATTAAAGTTGATGTGTCACAAATTGATTGTGTGGAACCCAGCATTTTTTTTTTACATTCATTCATTTTTCTTCGACTTAAGGTTCGTACAAACCCAGACGCTTTTTGTTTGCATTTATCGTCAGCGTTTTTTGAGACGTTTTTCCAGATTCAAACCTAATCGATTAGAAGAAGACGACAGAAAGTTGACATGCTTGTTGTTAAAGTTACATTCACACACTCATATAATATGGCTAATATAGTTTAAGAGTTCACACTTAGATAATGCTCAACTATAATAGCAGGTTTGGCATGCTGTCCCAGGAGAGAACCCTGAGCTCGGAGATAGATGAGCCCAAGGTTCCCGCCTGGTTAATGAGCATTAGGAGGGACACGAGAGCAGGTGTTTCTCGAATGTCCCCCTGCTTCTGGCTAATGGGTGATACTGGTTGGTTAGGCATGTATACGCTGGGTGCTTGTGACTGTATTCTGATTCACTTATGTACATGTTTTTAGACTGTGGGAGGAAACCAGAGGACCCGGAGAAAACCCACACAAACACAGGGAGAACATGCAAACTCCGCGCAGGAAGTGCCAACTGGTTCGAATGGGCCTTGAAACTGTGGCCCTCTTGCTGTGAGGCTAAAGTGCTAATCACTGAGCCACCGTGTTGCCCGATCAAAGAGGAGGAGGGATAAGGGAAGGATAGGGGGGTTGGGAGGGGGGTTCCGAAAACAGAGATAGGGAATGAAGTTTAGCTAGAATATATATAGTAGTTTTGGAGTGCTCCGATAGGCTAGCTAATGATTAGTGATGAGGATCAGCTGAAGTTGATCATATCACGTGTTCCTCTCGAAACTAGTTTATGAAACTTCCCTTATTTAATTCCCCTATAGCACATGTGTTTGGACTGTGGGGGAAACCGGAGCACCCAGAGAAAACCCATGCCAACACAGGGAGAACATGCAAACTCCACACAAATGCCAACTGACGCAGCTGGGGCTCAAACCAGCGACCTTCTTGTGTGAGGCGGCAGTGCTAACCACTGAGCCACTGTCCCCCAATTTTTTTAAACAGTGCAAAGAAATTTCTGACTAAATGTCTTAATTTCAGTGATATCTATCAGCTGAGTGGGAATATTTCTAAATGTCAGGTATTTTAAAAAATAAAACATTTCCCCAAGTGATGGCCTGATGAAAGACACCATCTGTTTGTGTGCGATTAACACCTGTGTTCGGTGTACAGTACCTCAACTCTACGCATCCTCAAAGCTCTTTTGTTGTATCCGTTTGCTGCATAATTATGGTAAAACCCGGCAGCTGTAGGAGAGATACGGGTCCAGACGCTCTGCTTCCTGCTGAGAACTGAATTATGTAATGAGATGCCACTGTCAAAGCGCTTCAGTGTAGTTGTCAGGCAAGGAGGGAGACACCTGTGAGCCGTACACCTCAACTTTGTCTCGCACCTTCTTCCAACAAGCTACTATAAGCTTGTTAAAGGCACATCTACCTTCGGTTCACATCAGGATTTAAACCTTTCCGAGGTCTTCGTGAGAGTTGCACCATTCGTTTTAATGGATAAAGCATATTGGAGGTGTCATGTTGGCATTCTTGACAGGTGAATCTCACAAAACCTGTCAGGAAAAGGTTAGAAATAAGAAATAAAATTTAGATAATTTATTTACATGATTGATTTATTTGTTTTTCCTCTATTTTTACATTTGTCTTTGTAATAAGAAGCATTTATATAAATGGGAATTGCATACAGACACATTAAAGTTATGACAAGTTGGTAGGAAAACTTATTATGATCAGCTGTCAAAATGTCACAATACTGTTTACATGACAATAATGTACTTAAATCAGGAATGTGAGTTTTTAAAAGTTTTGTGTACAGACAACAGTGTTGTGAAAAAAGTTACCTGTTTACATGGATCTGTAAAAATTTCTTAAAAATACAGCATTCAATATGCCAGGCCAGTAGGTGGCGATGTGACTTTATAAAGAAAGAAACGCACCAGCGCACATGCTCACTTGTAGTCCACCATATTGACCTTATTCTAAAATGCGGTAGTGCGCCTGTTTATTAATTAGGTCCCCTATGGTAAAAATTACTAGGAATAATAAACGGCAGAAAACGGTCAAACTACTTACTCTACAAACAAGTGTTTGCATGACAATACAGACAAAGTAGAATAATATAATAAGAAAATATCAGTTTGCAACATCAAGCAGCGTAACGAGCAGTTTTTAATGTCCAAAAATGAATAGAAGTGAATGAGACCGGAAGTCTCAAGCCAAAAAGATTCAAATGGCTGCGCCCGCTGGTCGGCAAAGAATAAGCTGAATAGGGTATATGCAGAAGTATGCGGAAGGACTTTTAATTTTTCAGTAACCTGGGTCAAGCACTTCCTGTGAATTGTAAGCCGTTACAAAACCGGCGAGTTTAAGGTCTGTTTTCTTGTTTTCTTTTGATTGATATACAATATAAAGTGGATTTCAGAATGTACAAGAAGTGCTGCATTAAATTACATTTTTCATTAAATTACATGTGTTTAAAATGTAAACATTTATATTACACCAGTATATTCAATGGAGTTTTTGCGCTAGCCTGCTTATGTGGACAGGTGTGTGCATGTAAACGGTCTTTTTTAATCTCGTTTTACACATGAGTTTAATTGATTATATTTTAATTACAGTACAGCATTGATGCTGTAAAAGGAACCTTATGAAATTGAAAAAAAGTCAAATCACCCGTTCAGCAGAAGTTTATCAGTATGGGAAGAAACGCAAACTGTGCATATACCCTATTTCTGTTTTAGTTGACAAGATCTTGGACAAGGTTTAAGATTGAACAAGTTCTGTTTTCAGAACACCAAATAATCCTGTCAAAAATTCAGGAATTGGTTAAAACTGATATCATAAAAACAACCCTAACTGTTTTTTAAGAAATGTATCTTTATGCTTACACTATTAAGCGGGTGGTTACTTTAATTGAAACTCCACAAATATAAATTTTTTGCCCAACTGAATTTGAAGCTGCTTTGACACAATCTACATTGTAACAGCGCTATAGAAATAAAGGTGAATTGAATTTCATCAAATATTTAATTCACGTTTATTTGATTAATTTATTATGAAAGATTGTCATAACAGTTTGGCATAATGCCTTGGAATAAATTTATTATCATTAAACCCAAATCTAGCATTAAGCAATGACATAAAAACAGTAAGAGTACTAAAAGCATGCAAATACTCCTATTTCCTTCAGAAAATGTAAAACATTATTGATATTTCAATACATTTACACATCTCCCTTCACACAAAAATGACACCCCCATGCTATTAAAGAGGATCTAAAATTAGCTCAAACACTTTAAGTTGCACATTACAAGTCTTCTCATACGCTTTTTTGTAGAACAGACCAAACTTTTAACGATTACTAACATAAATCCTCCCGCTCCCGTGGGACCGCCATTTTTGTTTACATTCGGTGAGTTAAGCGCTTGACCATATAAGGTAAAAAAGGAGGAGCCAAAACTGACCTCGGATGTTGAATTTGAATATGCAGAACCTATCGTTTTAATAACTAATTACTAATAAACTACTAATTTAAAGAGATTTCATCCCAAAAATAAAACGTTCTGTCAAGTTTTTCTCTACCCTTGTTGCAAATTTATTAAAATTTCTTACTTCTGTTGAGCACAAAAGGAGATATTTTGAATAAAGCTGAAAAACTGTAACCATTGACTTCCACAATATTTGTTTTTCTTACTTTTTGAAGTATCATATATGTTCAACAGAAGAAATTCCTTGTTTAGGCACATGAGGGTGAGTAAACATTTAATTTTTAGGTGAACTTTACCTTTAATCATCATCTCGTATTTGTATTTTTCAGTCTTTAGATCATGTTACGAGTTTAAAATATTCATTACTTTGAGGGGATGGACGGTTGTGACTGGTGCACGCGCACGACTGCAGGATTGCGATCGCGCGCATTCTCTCTCTCTCTCTCTCTCTCTCTCAGTTTAGTTGGATCCCAGAGTGAATCGGGCTCAGATGCCTTTACCTGAGCACTAGTGTGGACCGAGAACTAATTCAACAGATACTGACAGATTCAACATCCACAATGTTTTGGGGTGTCTCTGATTTTTTCCAGCTACTCTCCTCATCACATTCGCGGGGGTTTTCTGGACTCCGTGCGTTTTACTGATAGAATTTCAGGTAAGAAGAACAATATTATTTATGTTCGAGATGATTTAAGTTGACTTTAGCAAACAAGCCATTTTATGATCATTATATAACTTCATGCAGCACTGTTTCATTTATAATAGGTTAATATATTGCATATAAACCAGATTAAAACACAACAATTTCTTCATAATAATCCTAAAGTGAAACTAGAGTTTAAACGCAGTTAAGTTTTAATGTCACCGTATATATGCTAGGCTAATATGCAGTTTTATTCTCTCACAAGTGTTATTTCGACACATAAATCGTACATAAGTGTTCTGAAGAATATCCCCAATGCGAGAAAAGCAAGCATGCAGCGTCCGTCACTGTATTTGAGGTCTTCAGACTGATGCTATCAGTGTGAGAAATGATGTTTTAACAATGTTTTTGTAGTGAGACTTTCCACACATCTTCAAGTTCAGTGCGTTTTGTCCTTGTCAGTTCTGACGGTAAATATTATGAACTTACCATGCAGCAGGTCTACACATTTATAGTATGAAGTTAAGCCTATTTATCTGCCAGAAGAGCTGTCACACATTTGTAAAAATTATTTACATCAGCCATCATTTCAGCATTATTAAGCAGTAAATAGTAGCTAATAACAAACAACGAGGTAAAGGTTTATAACACACTTAGCTATTAGTTTCATCAAATACTGTTAGTACTAAATAGTTTAAATATCTAACATTTAAGATATGTGACAGCTCCAATCTTGCTCCCTGCACTGAGAATTGCTCTATATTTACAGTTGAAGTCGGAATTATTAGCCCTGTTTATTTTTCCCCCCAATTTCTGTTTAACGGAGATTTCTAATCATAAGAGTTTTAATAACTCATTTCTAATAACTGATTTATTTTATATTTGCCATGATGACAGTAAATAATATTTGACTAGATATTTTGCAAGACACTTCTATTCGGCTTAAAGTGACATTTAAAGGCTTAACTAGGTTAACTATAGGCAGGTTAGGGTAATTAGGCAAATTAATGTATAATGATGATTTGTTCTGAAGACAGTCGAAAAAATATATAGCTTAAAGGGGCTAATTTTGAGCTTTAATTAAAAAAAAAAATTAAAAGCTGCTTTTATTCTAGCCGAAATAGACTTTCTACAGAAGAAAAAATATTATCAGACATACTGTGAAAATTTCCTTGCCCTGTTAAACATCATTTGGGAAATATTTAAAAAAGAAAAAAACATTTCAAAGGGGGGCTAATAATTCTGACCTTAACCGTACATTATAAATGCTCATACGGTAGTTGTGGTTTTATATTGGTGTTGTTTGTTGGAAGTGTGAACTTGAAGAAATAATATACTATTTGTTGACTTTAACCAATGAGCCTCAATTAGATGTCAACAGAATACAAAAGTAAAAGTAATTAACCTTCACTGAAATCAAATCAGCCCTCTTACACTGTAATTCAAGATTATAACACACTTAGCTATTAGTTTTATCATGTGAAACTAATACTGTTAGTACTAAATTCTTTAAATCTAATATTTACGATATATGACAGCTCCAATCTGGCTCCCTGCACTGAGAATTACTCTATAAGTATATTACAAATGCTCATTGTTGTGGTTTTATATTGATGATGGTTGTTGGAAGTGTGAATTTGAAGAAATAATATACTGTTTGTTGAATATTAACCAATGATTACAAGCCACAATTGGATTTCAACTCAATATAAAATTAAAAGTAATCAAATCAGCTCTCTTACACTGTAATCCAATCCTTAAGTTCAGAGCGTTTCTTACTTGTCAATTCTGATGGTAAATATTATGAACTTACCAGCGGCAGGTCTACACGTTTAATGTATGAACTCAAGCCTGTTTGTCTACCACGGGACTATTAGCTGTTAATATTATTAATAAATTATCAATCGTGTGACAGCTTTTCAGCATTATTAAGCAGTAAAAAAATAAGGGTAAAAGATATTACACACTTAGCTATTAGTTTAATCGTGTGAAACTAATTCTGTTAGTACTAAATTTTATAAATATCTAACATTTAAGATATGAGAAAGCCCTATCTCACTCCATGCACTGATAATTGCTCTATACGTATATTATAAATGCTTAGTTGTGGTTTTACATTGGTGACACTTGTTGAAAGTGCGAATTTGCAGAAATAATGCACTGTTTGTTGGACTTTAACCAATGATTACTAGCCAAAATTGGATGTCAACACAATATAAACTTAAAAAGTATGTTGACAAATCAAATCAGCTCTCTTACTATATTTCGACGTGCTATAGACAGATTTGGTTGAACTGTGCTGAAATTAAAAGAAAATGAGACTTCTAGATCAATCAATGCAATCATTGTCAGAGTTAACTGTATGTGTGTGTTTTTGTAAAACGATCGCCAACCTGACTTTACCAAGTAGGACATGTTGCTGGATTAACATCTATGTTGATCCTGGAACAACAATCCAATCAGCCAATCAGAATTAAGGGATACGTTTACGTTTATGTTAGATTTACGGTTAGGGTTATGCACTTCTGCATGAATGTTAGTATTATTTCCCTCTGATTTTGGGAATAATTTACAGTTATGGTTGGGATTAGGGGTAGGGAATAGGTATGGATTACATTTTCCCATATAAATGATGTTCCAGGATCAACATAGATGCTAATCCAGGATCGATCGTACTTGGTAAAGTCATGACATGTGTAAGACGAAAGCTTGAAAAGGCTTATTTGGTCCAGTAGATATCAATACACTGATTCCATATTAGTGGAACGCATATCCAATAGTTTTAATGCACTCGCTGGTTGTGAGGCATAAAGCGTGCTCGGCTTCTGTGCAAGATTGAGGAGAATAACAAAACAAGCAGCATTCGCTGTGTCACTTTAGTTGTGTGGGTTTGCGTTTTTTGGCTCTGATCTTTATAGCCGAGGTGTGATCATCTGCACTGATTCACTCTCTCTGATCTCTCGCTCCAAGACAAACACGTCCAAATGAAGTCAAGACATAAATGACAAACAATGCACACATACAGAAAAACTGACTTCATAGCTTCTCCATTATCTCTCTCTCTCTCCTCCTTCGCGTGAGACCAGGTTGAATAGATTTTTCAAGGGCTTATAAAAGGGAAGAATAAGACATGATATTACTTTTTGCTTGTCGAGGAAGGAGGTAGGCAAGTTTGAAGGCATTCGGAGTATAAGAAAATGTTGTGTTGGGTTCAAAATTAAGCATTATTGCAGACATTATGCAGTATTTTTTTGCTGGTTGATTGGTAAAAATTTATTTTAAGGGTCCAAAATAATGCATTAGTTAAGCGTTAATTAATGGTTAATTTGTTCACAATTAAGCACTAGTTAAAAACAAAAGCACTAGTAAATAATGATTCATTAAACATTTGAATGGTCCCAAATTATGCATTAGTTAAGCATGAGCAAACACACCATTCATGATTAACTGAACAAAGCCATTTTAACCAACATTTACAATTTGATGAGCCATATGTTATTTCCTTGATTTATTGTGTAAGTTAACTGAACAACAACCTAGTGATTGTTTAATTACTGATAGTTTGCAATTCTATATGGCTAAAATCGTGTGATAAACACAGTTTAACCTCATGTCCTCAAGTTAAAGTTATGTCAACGTTTATAATGGCACTTGAGTTATATTCAGGTTTATTGACAAGCTAATTAAGGCTAAAATGTCATCAATACAGTGCTAATAAATTATATTTGCCCTCCTATTCTAAAATGAAAGTTATATCCACTTTAAACTTAATTATTGACTAAAACAAGCTAATAATTAAGGCTAAAATGTCGTTAATACAGAGCTAATAAAGGATATTTGATCCCCTATTCTAAAGTGAAAGTTATATCCACATTAATTATGGCATTTATTGGGGAATATTCAAGTTTATTGACTAAAACAAGATCATAATTAAGGCTAAACGTTCAATAATACAGTGTTAATGAAGGTTATTTGACCCCCTATTGTAAATATGAAATATCATCACAGTAAATATGATAGAAAATTATGTTATATATAATTAATAGACATTATGGGATGTTTTTTTCATAAGTTGTTTACATTAAGACGTTTTATTTAAAAAAAACAAATGTTACACACATACTGTTTGCAATGGAATGCAAAAACTTTGAAGCTCAATATCTCCAAATCATTCAGAACGCAGACAGAACCTTATAACTCCAAGGCGACGATTTATACTTCTAAGTATTTATTTGGGGGTGCTCAGATTTCCCGGGGCCGCTTACCTTGCTTATTGGTTAAATCCACCCCTGCATTTAGTCATTTAGCAGACCCTTTTGTCCAAAGTGACTTCTTGTTTAATCGCTGAATGCCTGCTCAATTGGAAGAGGCAATAAACACGTGCTAATTAAGTGCTATAAAGTGAACTATTAGTGCTCAGAGAATAAAGTGCTAGAATAAGGGGGAGGTTTATATATATATATATATATATATATATATATATAGAGAGAGAGAGAGAGAGAGAGAGAAGTGTTTCTATAGGTGGTTTGTCAAGCCCACTCACCTGTGTGAGGCACACTTTATAAATGCACAATTTCTTTTTGTGCTGAACTGTAAAAACGTGTCCAGTGCAAGTGTCTATTAAAGTACCAAAGACTGTTTTCTACAGGTGGTTTGTCAAGTCCACTCACCTTTTAGTTTCTAACACTTTATTTTTTATATCTCCATCCATTCCAGATCCAAAATGGAGTCGTTTAACCAATCCAGGGGGGCGGGGCTCATCCAAGGGGATTATAACTCCTCCTCCGGTGGACTGGTATTTCCAGAAACTTCCTTTGGGAATTACACCGCCAATGTGTCTGATCAAAGCATGCCTTTCCAAGGCAGCAGCACAATGGTCACCGCAGTCATATCTTTCACAGTGTTCATCGTCGGACTCACTGGCAACACTCTGGCCATCTACGTTGTTCTGCGCTACGCTAAGATGAAAACGGTCACAAACATTTACATTTTGAACCTAGCCGTGGCTGACGAGTTGTACATTTTGGGTTTGCCGTTCCTCACGACACAAAACGTACTTTCGTACTGGCCGTTCGGCTCATTCCTTTGTCGTGTTGTGATGACGGCAGACTCACTTAATCAATTCACAAGCATCTTTTGCTTGACAGTGATGAGCATCGATCGCTATTTAGCAGTGGTGCATCCAATCCGTTCCACTAGATGGCGCCGGCCACGAGTAGCTAAAGCTGTTAGTGCAGCGGTGTGGGCGTTTTCCTTTATCGTTGTTTTACCGGTGGTGATATTCTCCGACGTCCAGGACACTTTTAACTCATGTAACATGAGCTGGCCGGAGCCACGAGACATCTGGTCGACAGCGTTCATACTTTACACAGCGACGCTTGGATTTTTCGGCCCCCTGCTGGTCATCTGCATGTGTTACCTTCTTATTGTAGTTAAAGTGAAGTCGTCTGGTGCACGCGCAGGATTTACGAAGCGCAGGCGCTCAGAGAGGAAGGTGACCCGCATGGTGGTGGTGATCGTGGTGGTTTTTGTCCTCTGCTGGCTGCCGTTCTACATCATCAACATCGTAAACCTGGTGATCATTCTGCCGGAGAACAGCTGGATGGCGGGCGTGTATTTTTTCGCCGTCATCCTATCGTACGCCAACAGCTGCGCCAATCCGGTTCTCTACGGGTTTCTGTCCGACAACTTCAAGCAGAGTTTCCGGAAGGTGCTGTGTGTGCGCAAGGCCAATGGCGTGGAGGACGGCGATCCCAGCCTGCCGCGCACCGAGAAAACCACCACCAACGACTCGTTCCTCACACCTCGAAACAATGACTTTAACGGACACGTGCAGGGCAGCCAGGTACAGTCACTCAAAAACACATCACAAACACTCACTTAAAATATACATGTTAACAGAAGGAGTTCAGTGCTCTTATTGTGGTGTACTTCTGTCTAGTCAAGGGACAGTTCACCCAAATGTGACTTGTTTACTCAATTTTTTTAAATTTCTTCTGTTGAACACATAAGATAGAAGATCAAAGCTGGAAATCTGTAACTGCTGTCTTCCTTTGTAAGAAAAACAAATACTATGGAAATCAGTGATTACAGGTATTTTTTTAGCTTTCTTCAAAATATCGTCTTTTTGTGCTCAATAGAAGCGAAGGGTGAAGCGAAGGGTGTGTAAATTATGACTTTTTTGTGGTTAAATTATGTCTTTAAAGGGCTAGTTTACCCAAAAATAAATATTAGCCCATGATTTACTCACCATTGATGCATCATAGGTGAATGTATGTGACTTTCTTCTTTTAGTTATTAAAAAAGTGCCTTTGTTGCTCTACAACAGCAAAGTGCAGATGTTTTTTTAAGTGAAGTTTCATAAACCAATTTCGAGAGGAGCACGTGATATGATTGAGCACGCCTGGCCACTCATCAGTAATCAGTAATAATCCAATCAGAGTGATCCTAGTTTACTATAAATGGATCTTTTTCTCCCTAATGTTTTATCTTCGTTTGGAAGAATCCCCCCTTCCACCCCTTCTCCTCCTTTTACTCCCTTTTCTAAAAGGGGGAGCTCTCGAGACCTACCTGATCTCGGATCTCCTGATATGCTTATCGACCGGGCGGGAGCCCTGGGCTCAAATATCTCCGAGCTCAGGGTTCTCTCCCGGGACAGCATGCCAAACCTGCTTTATACGCTAAGCATATCTAAGTGGGAACTCTTGAAACAGTGCAAAAAAGTCCTATAAAACACTTTCATCCATGACGACAATTGCCAAAGCCATATCACCCTGCATCCCAAGACCGGTTACTCACAGCTCGTTTACTGTCAATAAAATACATTATTGGATTGTGTTATTTTTCAATCTGTATAATCTAAGTTAAGTTCATTTTAAAAAAGTCTTACAAAATTACTTAATATTTAATAAAATAACGAAGAATTTTAGAGCAATTTTCGGCAAGTGCATTGAGGCTTGTCAGTTTTGGCCTAGAATTTAAATTTAGGTTGAAGCCCTAATTAATCACCTTTTATTGAATTCTAAAATTTAAAATGCATCCATTCTAAAATGGATTTTTAAAAATAAGAAAGAAAAACATCCATATTTAAAACTTTATAAACTTTCAAAAGAGTGATTGTCCAGTTGGTGGATGATGTAGGATGTATGTGCTGTTTAGGCATCCGCTACGCTAGGGCTGGTAAATTTGGCCTAAAATCAAAATCTCGATTAATTGAACATTTTAATTCAATTACGATTAATGATTGATTCTTTTTTTTTTTGCCCTCATAGTTCACTGACAGGTTTCGTACAGTAAATATGCTCATATATTGCAAGTCAGAGATTTTTTTAATGAAGGTGCATTACTTGATTTTAAAATAATTGTAGGAAACACACACCACCTACTATCTATGGCTACGTTCACACTGCCAGGCTAAATCTGATTTTTCTCCGATCTGATTTTTTTGCATGGCTGTTCACACTGCCCTTATAAATGGCCAATATCAGATTTGCAGTGTGAACAGATCATGGTCCTAAACTGATCCGCATGCGCAAAAGTATAGTTACGGACAGCACAAAATGTCTAATTATGCACACGTGATACTGTATGAATTAAGCAAGTTGTCAGATCATGCTTATATGATTATTGCTATTTTCACAGACAACTGTGGTGTATTTTAAGAACTGTAAATGATTGTTCTGCTACTACTAATGTGTATAAACACCTAAGATGCCTTGAGGCCGAGTAAATCCTGAGCAAATTTGAATTTGTGTGAACTTACCCTTAAAGCTACAGTCACATTTACACTTTTACCATTCAAAATGCAGTCATTTCAATACTAATCAATGGAATAAAGAATTTCCCATCACTACTAAAGATTAAAGGGATAGTTCAGGCCAAAAATGTAAATTTACTCACTACTTAATCACCATCAAGTCTCCATTGGTTTCTTATTTCTTTTGAACACAAAAGAAGATATTTTGAAGAAAGCTGCAAACATTTATAGTAGAAAAAGCAAATACTATGGAAGTGAATGGTTACAGGTTTTCTATTCAGAATATCTTCTTTTGTCTTTAACAGAAGAAAATGAAATAGGTTTGTAACAAGTGAAAGTTGAGTAAAAGATAGAATTCTCATATTTGCGTGAACTATCCCCTTTACCAACACAGGCTCATTCTGGGAACGTAGTCCCTTGGACGTTTCTGGAGATTGCGAAATACATCCCGGTAGGTACGTATTTTTGCAGTTTTTGTTTTCGCGAATCAATGAGAGGCCGCTGTGCGCACTTTTTCCGCATCTCGAACGTCTCTCGCGAGCGCTGTTCGCACCTGCACCGTTCTCGCGTAAACCCGCCAGAGGCCGCTGTCGAACGACCTTCTGCCTGTCTGCCTGGATGACAGAATGATTGACCGTGAGACCGGCCAATCGGCTGACCCACCCTCCTCCTTCCCTAAACCCAACCAACGACAATTCACAAAAGCCGCCCAGAAAAAGAAAAGCCCTCGTCTGATTTTACCACGTTTTCGGATTTTGACCACATTCTCACACTGTGATGAACTTGTTTGCTTTATTTTTTGGATTTTGTTTTTGTTTTCTTACCTGATTTCTGGAACCGCTCTTCCCCAGACTCGAACCCAGTCGTTGTCGTGGTCAGCCCCTCTCTGCCCCTCGAGTCTGCCGACGTACACGAAGAGCTAACCGGACAAACTGTGGCGGGAAAACCCTCCACACGTTCCCTGCCGTAAATACCTCTGGCTACGTATTTCGCGGTCTCCAGAAATGTCCACGTGACTACGTTCTCAGAATGAGCCTGGGTTGCCTTTTACACACAGATTTGGCAAATAGGTTGATGTTACTCATGTGAATTCACCGAACGGATCAGTGGAAAGTTGTTTGGTTTAGAAAGGACACTGATCTGGGTGACATGTTTCCGGTGTGGGCTCACAAACTGATGTTTCCAGGGGTTCCGGGTCAGAAGGATCAGGCCTAAAAATGAAATCTCTCAAATGAATCAGGGAGCTGTGGGTGGAGAGATGCTGACACTGTCCATCTTAGTCCCATTGAGCAGTGTAATAAAGCTGTCCTATTGCTGGAAAACTGTAGGGACTCCTGTTGTGTGAGAAAGAGAAAGAGTCAGTAAATAAAGGGATTCGGTTTCAGTTTATCTCCAAAAATGAACAGATGAGAGAGCCGGCTGTTTATATAAGCTTCCGGCAACAGAAACAACAGAACAAAAACACTAAAACTGCCTACTGAAGCACCAGGACGCACAATGTTTGTTTATGTGTATACGCAGTCGTGTGAAAAAGTTTGGACGCCCTATATGAAATTCCAGTTTTTCCATATCAGAACATTCAAAAATGATCTGAGATCTTATTATTTGGGAAATAATTTAAATATTGATACACTGAATGACATTTTAGAGTGTGTGTTATGTAAAATCAAGGTAAAAAAAGTGTATACAGTTGAAGTCAGAAGTATTAGCCCTCCTGAATTATTATGTTTATTTTCTCAATTTCTGTTTACTGGAAAAAAATATTTTTTTCAACACATTTCTAAGGTAATAGTTATAATAAGTCACTTCAACACATATTTTATTCTGAAAAAGTAGCCCTATATACATTTCTGGAGATCTCAGATTATGTAGCCAGAGGTAGGTATGGCTGTATTTAGTCTTTAAAACAAACACTACGACCTTTGCCTCTATGTGGACAGCTTTTCCGCTGTTACCAGTTTGCCCAGTGGCTCGCCATGTATGTTGGCGGACTTGTGACGTGGAGCGGAGTTGACTGCGACGACAGGGTTGGAGTCCAGTAAAGAACAGTTCCAGAAAGCTGGTAAAACAAAAAATAAAATAAACAAGTAAATAACAGGGTGAGAACATGATAAGATCTGAAAACGTGGTAAAAATCAGGTGGCCATGTTGTTACATACACTGTTGGTTTGGTTTAGCGAAGAGTGGGTGCTGGTCAATGGGTGCTTTTCAAAACACTGTCGGTTGGGTTTAGGGAAGGGGGTGGGCTCTGGTCAATCGGTGTTTTTGAAAACACTCTTGGTTAGGTTTATGGAAGGGGGCGGTTGCTGGTCAATCGGTGCTTTTGAAAACACTGTCGGTTGGGTTTAGGGAAGGGGTGGGCACTGGTCAGTCAGTTCTTTTGAATCACTATTGGTTGGGTTTAGGGAAGGGGGTGGGCGCTGGTCAGTCAGTGCTTTTGAAAACACTGTTGGTTGGGTTTAGGGAAGAGGTGGGCGCTGGTCAGTCAGTGCTTTTGAAAACACTGTCGGTTGGGTTTAGAGAAGGGGGTTGGCACTGGTCAATCGGTGCTTTTAAAAACACTATCGATTGGGTTTAGGGAAGGGGTGGGCGCTGGTCAGTCAGTGCTTTTGAAAACACTATAGGTGGGTTTAGAGAAGGGGGTGGGCACTGCTCAATCTGTGCTTTTGAAAACACTGTTGATTGGGTTTAGAGAAGGGGGTGGGTGCTGATCAATCGGTGCTTTTGAAAACACTGTCAGTTGGGTTTAGGGAAGGAGGATGGTGGGTCAGTCGATTGGTCGGTCAGTCAGTCGACAGCAGCCTTTGGTGGATTTATGCGAGAAGAGCAGGCGCGAATGGCACTTACTAGAGAAATTTGAGATCTAAAAAGCGTACACAGCAACCTCTGGTGGATTCGCAAAAACAAAATGCAAAAAACTTACCTCCTGGGATGTATTTGGTGCTCTCCAGAAATGTATATAGGGGTATGTATTAAGAATGAGCCTGGGTTGAATTTCTAATAACTGATCTTTGCCATGATGACAGCACATAATATTTGACTAAATATTTTTCAAGATACTAGTATACAGCTTAAAGTGACATTTAAAGGCTTAACTAGGGTAATTAGGCAAATTAGGTTAATTGGGCAAGTCATTATCTAACAGTGGTTCATTCTGCAGCCAGTAATATTGGATAAGGGGGCTAATATTGATCTTAAATGAAGAACAAGCCGAAATAAAACAAATCAGACTTTCTCCAGAGGAAAAAATATTATAGGAATCCTGTAGAAAATTCCTTTAAACATGTTCTGTTAAACATAATTTGTGAAATATTTGAAAAAGAAGAAAACCACAGGAGGGCGAATAATCTTGATTTCTACTGAATTTTTAATAATCTTGATTTCTAAAAAACTCATATTTTTTCCACCAGAATATTTAAAATAAAAATAAATCTAAATGCTTAAAATGAGCACTTGATGACCATTTAAGACTGATTCTAAGTGTTGAGAATAGAGAGTTGAGTGGTTTTGTGTCCCGCAGAGGAGTTTGGATCAACATGAAGGCGAGTAAATGATGTTTTTTATGGTGAACTGTTTCTTAAAGCGCTCTTGTAGGAGAAGAAGAAAAACAAACGTTTGGTTGGGGCCGGTTGGTTTTTGGCCCTTGGCTTTGCTGTGTTTGTGAAATCTCTGAAGATTACAAACATGCTGAGAATTTCACATTGGATACGGCTGCTGCCAACATGTTGCTCCTTCCTCACTCCCCAAAGAGACCAGCTCACTGAAATTGATTTAGAGCGCAGCAAATGGACTGAGCGGGAGAGAGAGAGATTGTGTGTGTGTGTGTGAGAGAGTGTGTGTGTGTGTGTGTGTGTGAGAGAGTGAGAGTGTGTGTCTGTGTAAGTGTGCATTAGAGTGTGTGTTCTAGCGTGTATGTTTTTATGTATGTGTGAGTGTAAGTATAAGTGTGTGTGTATTTGTGTGTGTGGATGTGAGTTTGTCTGTGTGTGTGTACTAGTGTGTATGTATTGTTGTATGTTTGAGTGCATGTATGAGTGTATATATGCATTTGAGTTTGTGTATTGGTGTGTGTGTGTGCTTTAGGGCATGTGAGTTTGTGTCAGTACTAGTGTATATGAATTGGTGTGTATGTGAGTGCATGTGAGTTTGTGTGTGTGTGTGTGTGTACATATGTGTGTGTATATGATTGTGTACATATGTGTGTGTATATGATTGTGTACATATGTGTGTGCGCACATGTGTGTATATGAGTGTGTGTATGCTTGTGTACATGTGTGAGTGCATGTGTGTGTATATGATTTTGTACATGAGTGTGTGTGCACATGTGTGCGTACGAGTGTGTACATATGTGTGAGTGTGCATATGTGTGTGTGCACATGTGTGTATGAGTGTGTGTGTATGATTGTGTACATGCGTGTGTGCGCACGTGTGTGTGTATATGATTGTGTACATGTGCGTGTGCACGTGTGTGTATATGAGTGTGCGTGTATGATTGTATACATGTGTGTATATGATTGTGTACATATGTGTGTGTGCATATGAGTGTGTGTGTGTGATTGTGTACATATGAGTGTGTATGATTGTGTACATATGTGTGCGTGTGCATATGTGTGTATATGAGTGTGTGTGTGTTTTTAATTGTATACATACATGTGTGTGTATATGTGTTTGTGTGTGTGTGTATGAGTGTGTACATATGTGTGAGTCTGCACGTACCTGTATACGAGTATGATTGTGCACATTTGTGTGTTTGTGCATGTATACATGTGTGTGTGTGTGTGTGTGTCTCTTCCTGTCCGTCAGTCATAACCTCCTTTAGTGCCCTCAGGGAAAACAGCCCTCATATGTTCCCAATAAACATTCCCAATGTCCACGTCTGTTAGCATCTATATGTGTGTGTGTGTGTGTGTGTGTGTGAAACCTGAAGAAACAGGACTGAGTGCTTGCATGAGCAAACACCATATAATGGTGTAAATCACAGTAAGTGCCAGTCATCAGAGTGTTTCCTCATGACATCATCTCACATGTGTTAGTTTATAGTTTTGAGACAACTATTGAAACGGAAACGGTCAAGCAGCAGTCAGAGCAGCTTTTGACCAGCGATGGAGATACTTTTATTGAAATTACAGAACTATTTTGATGATAAATGCTTATTATAATAAACTATAATGTGAAGAGTTCAGATGCAAAAGCCAGTAAACGCCTCTTCCACCAAAAAATGAGCTAATGACATTGAGTGAATGCTTTAGGCACGTAGTACATGTTCAACAAATAGATTTGCTTCAAATCATCTAAATCCCATCATCAGCGCATTCAGAAATAACAGTTTGTTGGCAAAAGCCTCTAAACGCCACTTGCCTTTGACAGCAGAAGCCGATATATCCCAAGAACCAATCAGAAGGCGCGAATCCAATCATATGTGTTCAATGTAGCAGAGCGCTGATACGTCAGCTTTATGAGGAGACTCTTTTATTTCGCTTTCGGTTTTTAAAAGACGGAGTTTGATGAACTGGATGAGCCTGTCCTACTGTCATTGAATGGCAAATGAAAACGTCCCTTACCTCAAAACTCTCTGCATTATAAGGGAAACACACTGTACAGTCAGAAGTGTAGCATGCATTCATAAATGATTTTTTGCGCCGCGACGTTACTTTGAATGAGTCTGATTTACTATAAATTAAACGGCAGCTCCATTTCACGATAGACAGTTAAGATGCCGTTCTTTTATCCCACGTGGATGCTCTGAGGTTAAACAAGAGACCAAGACCTTGAGTATGGTGAGAATGAATGAATGAATGAATGACAGCTTCTAAAATTGTCTGAGAGGCATCTCCTTTTGCCCAGTAGACATGCCTTGTGTTTTATTTGCTAATGCAAGCTCTGTTTTAAAAGAGAACAGTATTATTATATTAAAAGAGTAATATTATTTTCATTACTTCACAAACAGTTTCTTCCCTCAGGCAATCCATCTCATTATTGATGATAATAACTGTGGAACCAACATCACTACTTGCCATACACTTTTATACACATATACACTTATTTAACAACACACTTTACATGCCATTTTGCACATAACAGCTGCACATATAACGTTGTATATAGTAATATACCTGTACACACACTTGTCAATTTGTATATTTGCATTCACTACTTACTTCTATTTTTTAAATATATTTATTATCTGTTTTTTGTCCTGTCTCTGTTATCCTGTTGCACTGTAGAAGCTCTGTCACCAAAACAAATTCCTCGTATGAACATACCTGGCAATAAAGCTCTTTCTGATTCTGATTACCTATACGTCTGATAAGCTTTTTATATTAATAGACAATGCACAGATGTTTCACAATGTTTTTACTCTACATTATTTGAATCTACCAAGCTTAGCTTACAATGTTTACACTGCTCTACTTACATTAAATCTAAATCTCAAATATCAGAAATGACAACAGATAGTTACGATTTAATTACCGTCAGTTTTAATGTTATTGATGAACGCGCTTACTTTACAGATTTCATTTCCTTCTGCTTTTTCCATGGTTTATCACAGTGGAATGAACCGCCACTTACTTGACAGATTTATGTATTTTAGATGGTTTGTGTGTGTGTTTTATGTTTGGTAAAATAATTTCTAATGGCATCTTTAATAATTTTTCAGCTAAATACACTCTCCTGTCCCAATATGTGAATTTAGAGGTTTTTGCATAAAAATCAGACGTGGATTTAGCTGGTTTATATGCAAAAGAAAATTTACCTTGTTAAAAACCAAAGAATTGTCTAAAGTGACATTTTTGAAAAAAAAAAGTGATTTTATTTACTAGCTAATAATCTTATTATTACATATAAAATGAAACTTCTAAACCTAATTATAGGAGCCTAATGGAAAATGCTCATTTACAAGAGGTCTGATGGATTTAGAGGGTTTTGCATCTGAACTCTTCATGTGTTTAATAATATGTGATGTTTTATAAACAAATTTCGGGAGGAGCACGCGCAGAAGTTTCAGTATCAAATACGTCATTGACAATTATTCTATTATCCAATCAGTTCTTGACCAAACCCCTATATATATACCAAAGCTGTCTAACCTGCAGCATCTTACGACTTTAGCATCCCTCCACCACCCCGTCACCTCACCTCTTAAGCATTACAATCCCGGGGGGAGCGTTCTGGGGCCGGGCTAGATACTTCGCTCGAATCCCTATTCCTCTCTGTTTCCTGATAAGGGGAATAACTCCAGTTTGGGTGTCTTCCCCGAGCTCAGAGCCCTCTCCCCGGACAGCACGCCAAATACGCTTTATTCTGAAACTATTGCAAGTGTGAGCTCGTGACACAAAGTCTGCATGAACTGGAAGCTGCGACATATTTTTTCCCCTCCGTATTGTGAATCAGTTCACCACAGGAAATGAACCACCAATTATCCCAGTATATGTTTTACACAGCGGATGCCCTTCCAGCTGCAACCCAGTACTGGGAAACATCAATGCACTCACATTCACACACACACTCATACACTACGGACAATTTAGCTTATCCAATTCACCTAGAGCGCATGTGTTTGGACTGTGGGGGAAACCGGAGCACCCGGAGGAAACCCACACCAACACGGGGAGAACATGCAAACTCCACACAGAAATGCCATCTGACCCGGCCGAGGCTCGAACCAGCGAGCTTCTTGTTGTGAGGTGAATTTTTTTGGCTTTTATTTGGACTGATTGACGCCAATGAAGAGACGAGGCTTTTGAAAAATGTAACACTACGATGGTGTAAAAACGGTGTAACTGTGTTAAACACTCTCATCATTATTTCTGAAGTGTGTGGTTGGCCGAGCTGCACTTGACTGTTCCGCTCATCTACACACACTTTTAGCAGCTGTGTTTGATCATATCGCTCAGTTCTGCTAAAAAGAGATGATGAAACGGAGGAACCGCAGTGTGTTACAGTTCATCCTGACCATGTGAACCATTCGGGAATATGACTGTGTGTGTGTGAGTGTGAGAGAGAGAGAAAGAGAGTGTATGTGTGTGTTAATACATGTCTCTGTGTGTGCATTTGCATGTGAATGTGTGAGCATGAATGTGTGTGTGGGTATGTATTTGCGTATGAGAGCGTTCATGTGTGTGTAAGCAAGCGTGTGTAGATTGTGTGTGAGCATGTATGGGTGTGTATGAGCATGTATATGTGTGTTTGTGTGTGAACGAGTGCATTTGCATGTGAGTGTGTGAGAGTGAATATGTGTCTGTACTGAATGTGTGTGTATTAGCATATGAGAGCGTGTTTGTGTGTGTAAGCAAGCGTGTGTAGATTGTGTGTGAGCATGTATGGGTGTGTATGAGCATGTGTGTGTGTGTGTATGAACGTGTGCATATACATGTGAATGTGTGAGCGTGAATATGTGTCTGTACTGTGTGTGTATGTATTTGCGTATGAGAGCGTGTTTGTGTGTGTAAACAAGCGTGTGTAGATTGTGTGTGAGCATGTATGTGTGTATGAGCATGTATATGCGTGTGTTAATATGTGTATTGTATGTGTGTGTGTGTGTGTGTATTTGTGTATGAGAGTGTGTGTTTGAGCAGGTGTGTAGATGTGTGATTGTGTGTGTGTATAAGCATGTATATGTGTGAGTTTGTGTGAACGTGTGCATTTGCATGTGAATGTGTGTGTGAATCTGTGTGAGAGTGTGTATGTAAGAGTGTGTGTGGATGTATTATTGTGTGTGTGTGAATGTGTGAATGAGCATGAATTTGTTTGAGTGTTTATGCGTGTATGTGTGTTAATATGCATGTGTGAGTCTGTGTGCTTGTGTAAGTGTGTGTGTGTGTGTGTGTGTGTGTGTGTGTGTATGTGAATTTGCATGTGAATGTCTGAGATTGAATATGTGTGAGTGTGTGTGCAGGTTTGTGATCGTTTACTTGTATGTGTGTGTATGAGCATGTATATGTGTGAGTGTATGTGTGTATGTATTGTATGTGTGTGAGTGTGACTGCATGCGTGTGAGTGCATGCATATTTATGAGTGTGTGTGAATTTGTGCATTTGCATGTGAATGTGTGAGTAACAATATGTGTGTGTATGTATTTGTGTAGAGCCTGTGTGTGTGTGTGTGTGTGTGTGTGAGCAAGCATGTGTAGAGGTGTAATTGTGTGTATGAACATGTATATGTGTGAGTGTATATGCATTGTATGTGTGTGAGTGAATGTGATTGTGTGTAAATGAGCATGTATATGTGTATTAATATGTGTGTGCTTGTGTTTGTGAGTGTGTGTGATTGCATGTGTGTGAATGTGTTTCCGCGAGTGTGTGTGTGTAATTGTTTATTTGTATGAGCATGTCTGTGTGTGCATAGGCATGTTTGTGTGTGTGTGTGTGTGTGTGTGAGCATGTATGTGTGTGATTGTTTATGTGGGTGAGCATGTGTGTGTATGAGCGCTTGTGCGTGCATGTATGTATGTGTGAGCATGTATAAGTGTGTGTGACATTATTTATGCGCGTGAACATGTATATGTATTTGTGTATGACACATATGTGTGTGTTTTGTGTGTGTGTGAGAGCATATATAAGTGTGAGTGTATGTTTGTGTGTAAGCGCTTGTGTGTGAGTATATGTGAGTGTATGTGTAAGTGTGTGTGCATGAGGGTATCTGTGAACATGCATGCATGTGAGTGTGTGATTTGGAGTGTATTCCTCTGGGAGTGTGATCAGACACAGTGTATTCAGTGCAGAATCAGAGACTGAATGAAGACGGTCTTTGCTTTGATGGACATCCCAGCATCTGATCTTGGATCAATGTGAAGCGCCAGTGCCTTTAAGTCTTTATCAGCTGTAATGTGTGTGTGTGTGTGTGTCAGACGGGCTCTTACTGATGCCGGCTGTGATTGGTGGAGGCAGCAGACACACACTTGAGCCCTTTTCCAGCGCCGCTGCTTCACAGCTGGAACTGCAGGACAATTTATCTGCCTTCTAGATGTTTCCACAGCAGAGAAACTGGCGGATCCTTAAATCTGCTGATCGCCAACCAGGAGCCAATCATTACCAGCTGAGCTTTCCAGAACTACAGATTGCTCTGGGACAAAACCAAAAGTGCATCGCTTTAACTATAAAACAAAGCAAACGAACGTTTAAGAAAGAATGCTAGATAAAATTAAATACATTTGTAAATATAATTATACATATTTATATGGCCAAATTATTCATCATAAGTGCCACAAATATTAGAATTAAAATATGTAAGTAAATAGTGAATAAATTAATTAATATTTTTAAAAAATAATTGACAAAAACAATATATTTAAATAAAGACTCAGCAGCCACTTTATTAGGTACACCTTACTAGTACCGGGTTGGACCCTCTTTTGCCTTCAGAACTGCCTTAATCCTTTGTGGCATGGATTCAACAAGGTACTGTAAATATTTTGCTCCATATTGACATGATAGCATCACGCAGTTGCTGCAGATTTGTCGGCTGCACATCAATGATGCGAATCTCCCGTTCCACCACATCCCAAAGGTGCTCTATTGGATTGAGTTCTGGTGACTGTGGAGGCCATTTGAGTACTCAGTGACAATGAGCCCAAAGCGTGGCAAGAAAATATCCCCCACACCATTACACCAGCCTGAACTGTTGATACAAGGCAGGATGGATCCATGCTTTCATGGTGTTGATGCCAAATTCTGACTCTACGATCTGAATGTAGCAGCAGAAATGGAGACTCATCAGACCAGGCAATGGGTTTCCAATCTTCTATTGTCCACTTTTGGTGAGCCTGTGTGAATTGCAGCCTCGGTTTCCTGTTTTTAGCTGACAAGAGTGGCACCCGGTGTTGTTCTTCTGCTGCTGTAGCCCATCTGCCTCAAGGTTGGACGTGTTGTGTGTTCAGAGATGCTCTTCTGCAGACCTCGGTTGTAGCTAATGCTTATTTGAGTTACTGTTGCCTTTCTATCAGCTGAAACCAGTCTGGCCATTCTCCTCTGACCTCTGGCATCAGCAAGGCATTTCCGCCCACAGAACTGCCTCTCACTGGAAATTTTCTCTCTTTCGGACCGTTCTCTGTAAACCCTAGAGATGGTTGTGCCTGAAAATCCCAGTTTCCCATAGATCCCATATGGGATCCCATAGATCAGCAGTTTTCGAAATACTCACAACAGCCCATCTGGCACCAACAACCATGCCATGTTCAAGTCAGTCACTTTAATCACCTTTCTTCCCCATTCTGATGCTTGGTTTGAACTGCAGCAGATCGTCTTGACCATGTCTACATGCATTGAGTTGATCAGAAATTCGCGTTAACGAGCAGTTGGACAGGTGTACCTAATAAAGTGGCCAGTGAGTATTTATACTGTATACACACATATACAGTATTAAGTGTAACATTTAAATTTACCTACAGATATAATTAAAATGAGTCATGATAAATTTACCACTATATACTATATAATATAGTATAATTTTAATAATTGACAAAATATGCATGGCGGTTCATTCCGCTGTGGCGACCTCTGAAATAGAGACTAAGCCGAAGGAAAATGAATGAATGTGAACAATGTATGCATATATTGGTAATAATATAAAAAACTGCATAACTGAATACAAAAACATTAACTTATTAAAATATACCAATAAATTTATACATTTTTATCTAATAAATATGTGAAGAGTTCAGATGCAAAAGCCAGTAAACGCCACTTCCGCCAAAAAATGAGCTAATGACATTGAGTGAATGCTTTAGGCACGTAGTACATGTTCAACAAATAGATTTGCTTCAAATCATCTAAATCCCATCATCAGCGCATTCAGAAATAACAGTTTGTTGACAAAAGCCTCTAAACGCCACTTGCCTTTGACAGCAGAAGCTGATATATCCTGACGACCAATCAGAAGGCGCGAATCCAATCATATGTGTTCAATGTAGCAGAGCGCTGATACGTCAGCTTTATGAGGAGACTGTTTTATTTCGCTTTCGGTTTTTAAAAGACGGAGTTTGATGAACTGGATGAGTCTGTCCGACTGTCATTGAATGGCAAATAAAATGTCCCTTACCTCAAAACTCTCTGCATTATAAGGAAAACACACTGTACAGTCGGAAGTTTAGCATGCATTCATAAATGATGTTTTGCGCCGCAACGTTACTTTGAAGGAGTCTGATTTACTATAAATTAAACGGCAGCTCCATTTCACGAAAGACAGTTAAGATTCCGTTCTTTTATCCCACGTGGATGCTCTGAGGATAAACAAGAGACCAAGACCTTGAGTATGGTGAGAATGAATGAATGACAGCTTCTAAAATTGTCTGAGAGGCATCTATTTTTTTCCCAAGTAGACATGCCATGTGTTTTACTTGCTAATGCAAGCTTTGTTTTAAAATATAAATATAATCTATAAAACTATACATTATTTATATTACTTATTTTATCTATACGTCTGATAAGCTTTTTATATGAATGGACAATGCACAGATGTTTCACAATGTTTTTACTCTACATTATTTGAATCTACCAAGCTTAGTTTACTATGTTTACACTGCTCTACTTACATTAAATCTAAATCTCAAATATCAGAAATGACAACAGATAGTTACGATTTAATTACTGTCAGTTTTAATGTTATTGATGAACGCGCTTACTTTACAGATGTCTGCTTTTTTCCTCATCACAGTGGAATGAACCGCCAATTACTTGAAAGATTATACATTTTAATTTTAGGTGGTTTGTGTGTGTGTTTTATGTTTGGTAAAATAATCGCTAATGGCATCTTTATTGATTTTTCAGCTAAATACACTGTCTTGTCCCAATATGTGAATTCAGAGGTTTTTGCATAAAAAGCACTAGTGGATTTAGCTGGTTTTGACGCAAAAGAAAATTTACCTTGTTAAAAAAACAAAGAATTGTCTAAAGTGACATTTTTGAAAAAAAAAGTGATTTTATTTACTAGCTAATAATCTTATTATTACATATAAAATGAAACTTCTGAACCTAATCATAGGAGCCTGATAGAAAATGCTCATTTACAAGAGGCCTGATGGATTTAAAGGGTTTTGCATCTGAACTCTTCATATATTTTTTTACATCTACATTTAAATGTTAAAAATAATGCGCAAATAATCCATATTATTCAATGATAATAAAAATGATGCTATATAAATGTATGATTGAATAATAATAATCATATCTTACCTTCAAATAAAAATATAGCTGTGTATTTCATTTCTTATGAATGCAACACAGCCAGTGGAAATGTAGGCCAGGTTTTATCAGGGTTTCACAGATCCCGCATCCGCTCAGCATCTCCGGTGTCGCTGTTCCAGAAAAGGGTTAATTTTCCCAATCTGTCTCCCTCTCTCAGTTATGTGGAGCAGCAGCAGGGAATCTCAGAGCTGAAACCGAATTACAAGCACATTGTGCACAAGAACGAACATGTCATTGTAGAGAATGAGAAACAGGACGCTGGAAAACGGCTGAAAATGTTAGTCTTTGGCTCTTTTATTCTTACATGTGCAATTTAAAGTAATAGTTTGCCTAAAATAAAATTCTGCCATCATTTACTCACCATGATGTCGACACAAAACCTGTAGGCTGTCATTTTCTTGACAGAACACAAATGCTGGAGAAACTGGGGGTCTGAAAAACAGGGTCTGGAAAACATACAGTAAAGGCAGGATTTTCATTACTGTATGCTTAGACTGAGCCCACACTGTGATATTCAAAGGTCTTTGATTGCAGCTTTTTTTAGAGTGTATGAACATGATCCATGTGTTGTCGATGTCAGACTCAATAACAATCAAATGCAGCCAAAAATTGATGTCATACAGTAGAGCGGTGTTGACAAGTTGTTCGTGAAAATGGTTCTGAAAATGCCTTTCTGTTCTGAATCGACTCTGAGCTTAATTTTGAAAAGCAAATAGCTCTCAAGGCTAGTAGATGGCTCTGTAGGCTAGTTTGAACAGCAGCCAGCTATCTAGGCTAGTTTTGAACAGCTAATGGCACTCTAGGCTAGTTTTGGTAAGCAGATGGCGCTCTAGGCTAGTTTTTAACATCTCTAGACTCTCTAGCCTAGTTTTGAACAGCAGATGCCGCTCTAGGCTAGTTTTGAACAGCAGCTGGTGCTTTAGGCTGGTTTTGAACAGCAGATGCCGCTCTAGGTTAGTTTTGAACAGCTTATGGAGCTCTAGACTAGTTTTGAACAGCAGCTCGCGCTCTAGGCTAGTTTTGAACAGCAGATGGTGCTCTAGACTAGTTTTAAACAGCTGACGGCACTCTAGGGTAGTTTTTAACATCTCTAGGCTAGTTTTAAACAGCAGATGGTGCTTTAGGCTAATTTTTTAACAGCTCTATGCTATTTTTGAACAGCAGATGTCGCTCTAGGCTAGTTTTGAACAGCAGACGCCACTCTAGGCAAGTTTTTAACATCTCTAGGCTAGTTTTGAACGGCAGATGGTGCTTGAGGCTAATTTTTTAACAGCTCTAGGCTATTTTTGAACAGCAGATGTCGCTCTACACTAGATTTGAACAGCAGACGCCACTCTAGACAAGTTTTTAACATCTCTAGGCTAGTTTTGAATAGCAGATGGCCTCTAGGCTAGTTTTTAATATCTCTTGGCTAGTTTTGAACAGCAGATGGTGCTTTAGGCTAATTTTTTAACATCTCTAGGCTAGTTTTGAACAGCAGACGGCGCTCTAGACAAGTTTTTAACATCTCTAGGCTAGTTTTGAATAGCAGACGGCCTCTAGGCTAGTTTTTAATATATCTTGGCTAGTTTTGAACAGCAGATGGTGCTTTAGGCTAATTTGTTAACAGCTCTAGGCTATTTTTGAACAGCAGATGTCGCTCTAGGCTAGTTTTGAACAGCAGACGCCACTCTAGGCAAGTTTTTAACATCTCTAGGCTAGTTTTTAACAGCAGATGGTGCTCTAGGCTAGTTTTGAACAGCTGATGGATCTCTAGGCTAGTTTTTAACAGCAGATAGCGCTTTAGGCTAGTTTTGAACTTCTCTAGGCTAGTTTCAAACAGCAGATGGTGCTCTAGGCTAGATTTGATCAGCAGATGACACTCTAGGCTAGTTTTGAACAGCAGACGGCGCTCTAGGCTAGTTTTTAACATCTCTTGGCTAGTTTTGAACAGCAGATGGTGCTCTAGGCTAGATTTGATCAGCCGATGACACTCTAGGTTGGTTGTGAATAGCAGACGGCGCTCTAGGTTAGTTTTGAATAGCTGACCAATCGATGCAGAATCTATTTCTCAAAATATTTTCCGCCATTAACTCACATTCCGAATTGATAACTCAGAGTAACGACTAAACAATCTGTAGCATTAATTCTGCTCATAACACTCCTTGATAATAAAAGCAGAAAAAAATCTGTTTCAACATTTCCCCACAGTACTTCAAAGCCATCCCAGCAATTAAATCAGTAGATTCCTTGCTCATATTTTTTATTGATTCATTTATTTGTCTTAATTTTAAGTTCAAACGGTTCTACTTTGACATCAAACACTGGGTGTTTATTAATAAATGAACATAAACTGTTTTATTCAGTGACTTTTCCTGTTTATATTTTCAACATAGCATTGATACGTGTTAGTATTGTGATATTTGATGAGTGGTAAAACAGTGGTAAAGTGAATGTGGTGACAGCAGTAATCATGAGCACTACACACAGCAGTGCAGAGCTGCCACTGTCTGTTCTGTGTTTCTGCAGGATCTGCAGTTACAGTCTTGCATGAGCGCATCTGAGAAGCCTCCTCCTGCAAGACCCCTGATCATTGGCCAGTCCACACTCTAAACGCTGTTTCTCTCTCTGTCTGTCATCTTTATTCCGTCTCTTTCTCTGTGCTCTTACCGTCTGTCTGTTCATCCCTTCAAAATGTCTGTCTGCCTGTCTCTCTCCCTCCGACGGCTTATGGAAGGTGTGGCCTGAGCCTCAAGCCACGCCCCTGAATGTGCCAGTGACTCCGCCCACCCGCGCAGCAGAGCTCAGTCTTCACCCCGTGCCCAACGTGGCCACGCCCAGCTCCAGCCGTGACCTCTGACCATGTCCCAACAATGCCAGGATACTTGTTAGAGGTGGAGGAAACACCAGGGTCCACTCGGTCACGGAAAATCTGGAAGTATCAGGAGATTTTTCAGGCCTGCAAAAATCATGGACACTTCTATTTTGAATGAATTAGCTCTAAAGTGATTTATTTTACATTTTATTTTACTTCATAATTGAGGAATTATTAGCTGTGATTAAAACAAAAATCTAGTCTGAGATCACTATTGAAAATCTGTTTATTTTTAGAGTTTAATACGACATCTTTTTTTCATTTTATATAAAAATAAAACAAAAATGTAATGATGTTACGTACAATCAGGCCTTGACATTAACACCCTGCCAAATGCCCCCCTATTAGCCACTTTGGCTGGTTAAAAATAATTTTCCCTAAAAATTAGAATATTAGTTTAAGATTGTTTATTAATATATGTGCATATGTGATCTTAAAACCAAGAAGCAGCATGATTGATAACTGTTCGCATAAACAAAAGAAAGCAGGTGAATACCGAATGAGAGGATAATCAGGTGCACGGTAAGACACAAGTAATCCTCACTCACTAGCATTGTGAGCGAAGCACAGCTGATGTGAAGAGAAGAGTCCGAGTGCTCAACAGCTCCTGTTTCCTTGCACAAAACAACCGTGCCTGGAAACGCAACTGGTGCGATCATTTCTCTTTGATATAGATTGAAAAAAAATGGGCACTCGTGCACCCGCAGTCCTGCTGCTTTCAAGAGATCTCCAGATTTTTTGTAAGCCGCAGCGGTTGCCGCTTTCGCTTTAACCATTCTTTGAACAGATTATTACTAGGCCTAAGGTTAACCGTGTGCACGTGATTATCCTTTCACTATCGCACACAATGTTTTTCTCCTGCTTTCTTTTGCTTATAGTTATTTTTGTTAATGTGGTTTAATTATCATCCTTTATAATAATACTAACTTGGAGATTAACTCTCCATTTATCTATAGTTACCTGATGATCTGGGACCTTTAGCCTGGTCAGACTACTGCGTATAGTTTTATCTAAATGAGAATAATTTTTTTAAACGCCAATTGTTTTTTTAAGAACCTTTTTGTTGAATAAATAGTGTATCTATACAGCTTTATTTAGCTTGTTTTGACACGTTTTTAAAAATTTGTGGCAAGTAAATAATTCGTTTGGTGTGTCCAGAGAGAAAAAAAAAGGTAAATCATTAGCGTTGAGCCATAAAAAGTTGTGAAATTAAAAAAAAAATTTAGGAGGCATGTGGACATAACACATAATCTGAATCAAGTAACTTTAGCATGCCAAAGTCAAATTTATACATATAAAATTTATTTTCCCCAACAACAAAATTGTGGCTAGTGAAAATGGCGAGTGGCTAGTAACGTTGGAAAACTACTAGCCACAGTGGCTGGTGTTCAAAAAAAAGTTAATGTCAAGCCCTGCGTACAATATATGTACAAATCATGTAATTTACAAAATATTACTAACATTTTTATCTTTTCACAAAAAAACTAAACTGAATACCTGAAAAAAAAAACATGAAACCAAGTATGAAATAGATGTTAAGATTGTATGTATTTAAGATTTAATTAATATTACATGTATTTGAGTTAAATTTATTCTTAAATAGGAGCAAATGTTGGGCAGGACTTGATTTTGTCCATAGATGTACACACTAGATATCGCATACAGGCCCTGAGCATGCATCAATACTGCCGCCATATTGGTACAGTGCTCCCAGGACAAAAATAATTCAACTGCACTTAGTCAAGGTTAAAGCCAATCTGAAGATGCTGAATTTAGCGCTGTGTACGCGTGTAATAACATGCAAACAAAGAAAACAAAGCACAAAGGCAGAACATTTCATAGGTAAGATTTCGTTTTTTACGTTTTTGTATGTTACGAACTTTTGTGCTCAACGAGTAACGTTACTGATGATAATACAGTCACTTACTGCACTGACCATAAGGCACAGCAGCACCAACTCACATTAAATTCTAGGCTCATGCTAATAAAATCAGCAAACTATGTAAATTAAATATGACATCAAGACGCTGTGGTGCTAAAAACGTGTATTATTGTCGGCTAAGTGAAGTAACTACTAGTTTTTGAAGTAACTTATGAGGGTGTCTGATAACATAACAGTGCCTGCGCCTCAACGTGTATACTTTCCACCTAAACTATTGAATATTATAAATGTTATATACTATTTAGATCAGAAATGTGGATATATACATTGAGACACAGAGATATCGATGGTTCACATTAATCGTTTATAACGGAGATTCATTCACAAATGAATCGCTCCCTCTGTTAGAACTAGAAGTGAAAGCAGGAGAGGGGGTGTGTTATAAGACATGGATTAGATCAAATTAAACAGGGAGCGAGGATAATACATTTCCATGTGCACAAACACATGCTCTTTGTCGGTAATGCCTGTGCGATCTCTCATCCATCAATAAAGAAAAGTGATGTAAAATTATAATTTTCATCATTTAAATAAATATTTGCATACTGAACACAGGAAAACCTCCCACATTCATATTAAAGGAGTGCTACCCTGTACTAAAATGGCAGCTCTACTGATGCATTCCTTCCGATAGACACCAATAGCATAGCAAAACCTAATGTAATTATCTATTGATTTTGTCCACTGAGGATTGATTTGATGGTAGTGGTTTGCTATTGGTGGATTTCATCTGAGTGACAGGCTGATCCCACCCTCACACCAGTAAACACCAATCAGAGATGTATTTGAAGAGGGCGGGGAAGTTCTTTCATTCATTATGAGGCCTGACGATTTAAAAACAAACAAACACCAAAATAAATGATCTATAAAAACATAATAACACATAAACAAGAGAATTATTCATTTTGATTGTATTTATGACAAACCCTCACCATCTTAATTAGGATACAAGAGGTTTAATGGACATTTTTCCCAGCGTAAAATTGGCTTATTTTATCAGCAACCTAAAAATAAACAGTTTAGAGTATAAAACGCCTCTCTATTTTACATCACTATCCCTTTGTTTAAGCATTTCTCAAAGCCTAAACAACTTCTGTTTGTTTTCAGGTTTAAATTACATCTTGAATCTCAGATTTTCGACGTGGTCTCAGACTTTTGGGCCCTTTTTTAAAAAAATCAAGTGAAGACAGAAGAGGGGTTTAGAAGACCAAAAAGACTTTAGGCCTGAGTAAAGGGGATTTAGAAATGATGAATGTTGGTATACTGCTTTTCAAACACACACACAAACACAAAATCTCCAGAAGAGAAACATTCAATTGATTTTCCTGCACACAATCAACTTTTCCTCTCTCCTCTGCCATCGAGTTACTGATTGATGTGAAGAAAACACAAACATATGCAGACACTGAGAACACATTTATTGATGCACAAATATAAACCAGTCAAAGCTGAATGCCAAATCATGTGTCTCAGTGTCCTTCATAACTGATACTCAGTGTTTTATTCAATCTGGACAGTCTAAACTGGGAAAAGTGCAACAGAACTACAAGATATTTGACTTTAAACGTGGTCTCTTGTATGGATTACTCTAACATTTGACAAAATGTAAGTCACACAAACATCTCCGCACTCAGTTTAAGTGTTTGTATTTTCCAAATTTGAAAACTCCATTAAAAAACATTAAAAGTCTGTTCACCCAAAACTCATTTGATTGCTTTGATCTCCTAAAGAAATCACTTTAAATCATTAACAGATTACATTTGGCATTTATTCATGTATACAAATTAATCACTGAACATAAACAGAAGCTTAAATACCTGCTTGACACATGAGAATAAACATAGGTCATGCGAAAACTAAAACCTAAGTGGTTCATGTGAAAACTCAACCCTGACTGGTTGAAAAGCTCAAACCTGATTGGTTCTTGATTAACCACAAATCTGATTGGTTCATGCAAAAACTTCAACCTCATTGGTTCATGCCAAAATGCAACCTCATTGGTTTATGTGAAAACTCAAACCTCATTGGTTCGTGCAAAAATTCAAACCCTATTGGTTCTTGATGAAGCTCAAACCTGATTGGTCCACACAAGATGTCAAACCTGTTGCTTGATAAGAAAGCTTAAACCTCATTGGTTCACATGAAGGCTCAACCCGTACTGGTTGATAAACTCAAACCTGATTGGTACTTGAGTAAGCACAAATCTTATTGGTCCATGCAAAAGCTCAAATCTGACTAGTTCAGGTAAAACTCATTGGTTCTTTACGAAAATGCAACCTCATTGGATCATGTAAAAAAAACTCAAAGCTCATTGGTTCATGTGAAAATTCAAAGCAGATTTGGTTCTTGATGAAGCTCAAACCTGATTGGTCCATGCAAAAGCTCAAACCTGACTGGTTCATGTAAAAACTCCAACCTCATTGCTTCATGTGATAACTCAAACCTCATTGGTTCATGCAAAAACTCAAACCTCATTAGTTCATTCGAAAACTCAAACCTCATTGGTTGATTTGAAAACTCAAGTCTCATTGGTTCATGTGAAAATTCAAACCTCATTTGGTTCTTGCTGAAGCTCAAACCTGATTGGCCCATGCAAAAGCTCAAACCTGACTGGTTCTTGAAGCTCAGACGTGTTTTAGGTGAACAGACTTTGATATCTTATAAAAACATTTTTCAGATACATTTAGATTAAGTTGTAATACTAAAATAAGAGTAAACAACTTCAATTAAAATGAAAAATTTAAACATTATAATTTAATCCAATTCACCAAATTAAATAATTATTTTTTATGTTTATTATTTAGTTTACCAATTATTTAGTGCCACTAATAACTACTCTTATTACCTTCCTATTAATAAGTATATTAGTCCTTATAAAATATCTCTATTCAAAGTTATAAACCCTACCTAATACCTAAACCCAGCTACCAATTTACTAATATTAACAAGCAGCAAATAGGGAGTTTATTGAGCTAAAAGTTATAGATTTGAATGTGTTACCAAAATCTATAGCAGTACACAAGTGATACTAAATAACAGAGAGAAAGAGAGCGATGTCTGCAAATGTGTATAAATGCCAAACAACAGCAGTTTGCAGTATGTAGGTCAACTCTTCTATTGACAGCTGGACATCTGCAAGGCCAACAGTGGTGTAGCAGTGCTGTTTTTTCCATATATTCCCTTCCAGGGGTCAGCGACTCAACATTTACCATTCAACACCTTTATGTTTGGACATATGAAGTGAACACAGGGACAGCGCCTGGGCTGAAACTTCCCTTCCCTCATCAGGGGACTTGCAATGACAGGTCGAACGAGATGTGAAAGATTGCTTCTGGACGTCAGGATTGAACTTTCAGAGCATTCACATGGCCACAGGGTTGGGAATCTGGGATTTATTTTTAAGTACTTCAGGGTGTGGTGTTCAGTATAAGGGTCAAGATAGCGTTTCCTGATCTGTATTGACGTGTTTAAACTGTCTCTGCCAAATGTTAGCAAAGTGCCTTTTCTTGTCCCAGATCGAACTATCAGGCAGACGTTTTGAAAATGGCGAGGCGTCCGTGGAGGCCTTAAGAGACACAACCTTGTGATTTCTGTTTGTTGGCTTTCTTTGTTGTTTAGCTGTGGGGTTATATTATATTCTTTCATTTGACTGATGTTAAATGTTTATAATTGTGCATATGGCTTAAATTTAAGACTATTTTACTATGTGACGATGTTATAAAGTTACTGCCAGTGTAATGAAAGTCATGCCAGCAAACATTGCCTTTCTTAAAGTGATAGTTCACACAAAATTGGTTATTTTCTCAGCATTAAGGTCCGTTCACGCCAAGCACGGTAACTATAAAGACAAAAATGTAACAAAAGTTGAGACTACAGCTACAGTATAACAGTAAAGACGTTGAGAAATTATATCATTGGGATCACTTACGGTGTTTTTCTTAGCTAATAAAAATAAAATAGCCAATCAGAATTCATTGAAATATAAATGACTTGTGTAATTTAACGATCAGGAGTATTTTGGAAACAATTTGTTATACGTAAATATAAAAACTTAAGTACTTCAGGTATCAAGTGCTAGTTTTGTGTTGTTTTATTCTACTACAATGACTTCAATTACTATATTCACTGTTTGATTGGATATATTACAAGAGCTGGATTCACTGGTCAGATGAGCTAAAAACGGCGCATCTGCTGATTACAAGGAGCAATGCAGAAAGAGAAGCATTAAATAATTTTTAATAATTATTATTAATTAGTGTGGACACAAATATAGTTATTGGTATATTTATATAAACGTAGCACACTGAGGATATTTGCTGGTTACAACGGGGCAATTCAAAAAAGGTATCAAGTGCTAGTTTTGCGTTATTGTGTTGTTTTAATTCCACTACAATGACTGCGGTTGCTATATTCACTGTGTGATTAGATAGATAACACGAGCTGGATTCACTGGTCAGATGAGCTAAAAATGGCAGAAATCTGCTGGTTACAAGGTGTAATGCAGAAAGAAAAGCATAAAACAATGAACAAATCATTATTATTAATCAGTGTGGACACAAATATAGTTATTGGTATATTTCTATAAACGTAGCACACTGAGGATATTTGCTGGTTACATCGGGGCAATTCAAAAAAGGTATCAAGTGCTAGTTTTGCGTTATTGTGTTGTTTTAATTCCACTACAATGACTGCGATTGCTATATTCACTGTTTGATTAGATAGATTACACGAGCTGGATTCACTGGTCAGTAACCTAAAATGCAGCACACTGAGGATATCTGCTGGTTACAAGGGGCAATTCAAAAAAGCTATCTAGTTTTGCGTTATTGTGTTGTTTTAATTCCACTACAATGACTGCGATTGCTATATTCACTGTGTGATTAGATAGATTACACGAGCTGGATTCACTGGTCAAATGAGCTAAAATGCAGCATGCTAAGGACATTTGCTGGTTATAAGGGGTTATAATAACTGGTTATAAATGCAAAAAAAAATACAAATATATATTAAATAAATTAAAAATAAGCATCATTATTGTTCATCAATGTGTATGCGAAATATCGTTATCATGCTTGGTGTGAACGGGTCTTAACTCAAGTGTCGCCGATGAACAAAAAAACAATATTGTGAAGAATAATGGGAAAAAAGCAGCCATTGACCTCCATAGTAGGAACAATAAATACTATGAAAGTCAATGGCTGCTGCCATTCTAAATACTTTTTTTGTGTTTAACAGACAACTCAAATAGGTTTACAAGTGGAGAACGATGCCAGAATTTTCATTTGTGGGTGAACTATCCCTTTATTATTTTGTCATTTCTATTGATGTTTAATGTACAAATGATCTTATTTGCAAAAAAAAATGGTTTGGTCTGGATGAGCGCATCTAGAGTTTTTATCACTGGTGGAAGCTTCTAGAAACGGCTTCAATGCCTTAGTTGCAGATCGTCCTAGTCTGATGACGACGGCTGTGTTTGTTATTTGTTCTGTCATTGTGTTGGCATGTGTATTTAGCGGTTCATAAAAGCTATAAAGAATGTGCATTGCTTTATTAACGCTCAACGTGCCTCTGAGATAAACTTTGACGACACTTAAAACACAGCAGGCCAGTTTAAAGCCTGTTCATGTCTGCCAGCAAGCTTTACAATCAATAACCCAGCTTCTTCTATCAAACCCAAAGACTAGTTTGAATCTAGATTCGTCCGAAGTGTGTCAGCGCCTGCGAACTGTGAATGACGCATTAACAAATCACTCTGTGCTGATAAAATGCTGAGCAAATGTCATGTTTTGCAATGTTGTTACTTTTAAGGGATTACTCACGTTGTATTGTCCATTTTGTTTCTGGATACTTGTCAGGAATCTGTGAGCCCACGTAGAAATCTGATACATGGAAATCTATGCAAATTACATGAATACAAGTTCATATTTGGATTTCACATATATAAAATGTCATTTATGCAACATATTTCAAATTATTGAAAAAAAAAGTCTGCTTATATATATATATATATAAATAAATAAATATATATATATATATCTATATATATATATATATATATATATATATATATGTGTGTATGTATGTATGCATGTGTATATATATATATATATATATATATATATATATATATATATATATATATATATATATATATATATATATATATATATATATATACACATACATACATACATATATATATATATATATATATATATATATATATATATATATATATATATATATATATATATATATATATATATATATATATATATATATATACACATACATATACGCACACATATATACACACACACACACATATATACTATATATATATATATATATATATATATATATATATATATATATAAAAATATACAGTTGAAGTCCCTTGTATTAGCCCCCATTTATTTTTTCCCCCAATTTCTGTTTAACGGAGAGATTTTTTTTTTAGAATTAAAAATTTAAAACCACTTTTATTCTAGCCGAAATAAAACAAATAAGACTTTCTCCAGAAGAAAAATATATTATTAGACATACTGTGAAAATTTTCTTGCTCAGTTAAACATCATTTGGGAAATATTTTTAAACAATGCAAAGGGGGGCTAATAATTCTGACTTCAACTGTATGTTGCATATATGATGTATATTTTATATATGTAAAACCCAAATGTGGACTTTTATGTCATAAGTAATCAGCATATAAACTGTCATATATTAGACTTCTAGAACGTTAAATATAAATATGTATTATACACCTTTGTGTTGTAAAGATGCACAATATATGGGCCACACCAGCAATCAACACTTGTTTTAAATGTTAGCATTATCTGCCTGATAAGAACATTAGTTCATTATATTAAAGCTCATAAATGATGAATGATTCTCATGGGTTGAACCACTTCAGGCGTGTGCTGCAGGCCATGATGTTTTCTGGCTTGAATCGTTCAGTTGCTATTTGTAAATGATTTTGCTAAAAGAAAGCTCTAAATGTCTCCTTGGATTGTCCTTGTTTCCTGCAGTTAACATTTCAGAATAAAATCAGCTGTCCACTGTATTTGTTTGCCTTTTGTTTATGTTCTGTTGTCTTATATTAAGTCTTATATTTTTCTGCCTTGGTTTCCAGCTTTCAAATATAAAAAGTGATTGGGTATTGATCAAAAATGTTGATTTTAGATCATATATAATGACAGCATTATTCATTCTAAAACTGTAAATAATTTTTCAGATATTTCACAAGTGATGTTTAAGAGGGCAAAGCTAGCTTTTAATTTTATTTTTCCTTTGGAGAAAGTTTTTTTGTTGCTTTGTTTGGTTGGAATACAAAAATAGATGTAAAAAAAGTATGTCTAAATTATTAGCCCCCCCATTATATATATTATATATATATAATATCCGGTTTACAATAAGGTTCATTAGTTAATGTTATTTAATGCATTTACAAACAATGAACAATACACTTACAACAGTATTTGTTCATGTTAGTTAACGTTGGTTAATGAAAATGCAGTTGTTCATTGTTAATTCATGTTAACTCACGGTGCATTAACTAATGTTAACAAGCATGGACTTGGATGTTAATAATGCATTAGTAAATGTTCAATTATGACGAATAAATACTGTACAAGTGTTGTTCATGATTAGTTCAGGTTAGTAAATGCATCAACGCAAATACACAAGGCTGATGACATAAATATTAGCATACAGACATGAACTCAACCACCAGATCTCAGTATATAAAAGCAAATACTTTAAAGAGGCCCTATTATGCCCCTTTTACAAGTCTCTGAAGACCCTGAGTGAAGTCTCTGAGTGTTTATGTGAAATTCCAGCTCAAAATACCCCATAATAATGTTTTATAACTCTCTGAAACTGACCCTTTTAGGCTTTGATCCAAATTGTGACATTTTGGTGACTGTCGCTTTGAATTCAAATGAGATTGTGTTCTTTTCAGAAGAGGGCGGAGATACAACGGCCTGTGTGTCAGCATAGTGGCAGGTTCAAAAACAAGACTTGCATCGTATCCTAATGAGGGAGAGATCATCACAAATGGGCGGGGCTTTCCCCCTCTGATGACACGTACAAAGGGAGAATGTCAATCAAAGTGTTACTCCAGACGGTTTCTCTAACGGTGATTATATATAATAAAATGTATTCATTTTTACCACTGGAGGCTGGCTATATTCACACACTTCTGCCACATAACTGTGTTTAAACCCCTTACAAAAGTGATTTTTGCATAATAGGTCGCCTTTGAGTTGTACATATACTTTAATTTTGTCTAAATGAAACTCAGTCTGCATTAGCCATCTGGCTTTTCATTCTCTGTTGTATTCACTTATTTGTGTTACACTGTACCATTGCAGACTCGTCAGGCACTTTTTCTGCTACACATTTATCAAAAGAAATCATTTTTCATCTGAAAGTAAAGTACATTGTTAAAGCTTGACTTTTTACACTGGAAACATGCGGCTAAACTCAAGGTCTCTTCAAATCTGGAGAGAGTTAGCCTGTTAGCATTTCCATTCATCTCAATGGCAGATTCTTGGCTTGCGCAAGACCACCTCGAAGTATGCAATTTCAGATCTGCCATATTTTCTCATTAGATGACATAACCATTTAAGCCCTCAAGTGTCACGCAATTAATCAAACGTGATATATACGAACCTAACCCTTAACGAGTAACGTTTCTGACCGCAAAGCATACTCATCTGCTGAGAAATAGTTCCGAATAATAAACGACAATGCAAAACCATTGATAGAGTCAAAAAACAAAACAAAAACCAACTTGCATGAATGAGTCTACAGTTTCAAAGCTGGCTGGTATCAACTTATATTTTCATAAACTGTAATATTTTGATGTCTTTATGGGCTCTCCTTAAAGGAACCCTCAGATATATTTGAAAAAAAAAAATGAAAGCTTTAATATTTTCCTATTTAAAGCTTGACTCTTTTGTAGATACGTGTACCTGTATATATCATCTACTAAGACTGTCAGGAAAATTAAAAGTTTCTATTTTCTAGGCTGATATGTAATAACTAAAGTTGGGTATAACTTATTACATCATTTATATATAGTAATCAAAATTTAAGTAAAGAAAGAACTACAATTTTGAGTTTGTAGTGCTTTTTAGGTTTTCGAAGTAACTTGAAAGTAATTAGTAATCGGATTACTTTTTACATGTAGTGATTTGTAATGTAAGCAGATTACAATTTTTATATAGTAATTGTAATTAGCAATCTGATTACATTTTACATGCGGTAATTTGTAATGTAATCAGATTACAATTTTGAAATAATAATCTAAGCAATTAGCAATCTGATAATTTTGACATGCAGTAATTTGTAATGTAATCAGATTACAATTTTTCATATAGTAATTGTAAATAGTAATCTGATTACTTTTTACATGCAGTAATTTGTAATGTAATCAGATTCCAATTTTCAATTAGTAATCGAATTAATTAGTAATCGGATTACTTATTACATGCAGTAATTTGTAATGTAATCAGATTACAATTTTTCATATAGTAATTGTAATTAGTAATCTGATTACTTTTTACATGCAGTAATTTGTAATGTAATCAAGATTCCAATTTTCAAAAAATAAGTAAATTAATAAAATAAGTAATTGGATTAAAATTAGAAATTGGATTACTTATAGGCAGTAATTTGTAATGTAATCAGATTCCAATTTTCAAATAATAATCTAAGTAATTAGTAATCGGATTACTTTTTACATGCAATCAATTACTTTTGAGTAAATTATATAATTATGCTAGAAAAAGTACTCTCATTCTAGCGAAATAATTAACGGTAAACTTAAACTACTATCATTTTTATTATTATTAAATTTTTAAACTGTAAAAAAAGGATTATATATAAGTGCTCCAGAATTTAATTTATTTGAAATTCGACATTACCTTGCCCATCCTCATCTTCGTGCATGAGTTTAAAACAAGACCTAACTATTTTTTAAAATTATTATTATTGTAAGGGGTTATAATCTTTAATGGATAGGACAGTTGAGAGTATTTACAGAAAATCAGAAAGTAGGGAGCAGAGAGAGAGGGAAAGGATCGGCAAAGGACCTCGAGCCAGGAATCAAATTCGGGTCGCCGCGAGTTCCTCAGTGCGACATGTCGATGCACTTTTATTGTTTTAGTTCCACTTTTATGTCATTTCAATGTGATAGATGTTGTTTTGTATATATAAAGCTGTTGATCTGTTTTTCTGTTTTTCCATGCAAAAACAATAACTCACAGTTGTATTTAGTTGCATCAAGCCAAATTTAATCCTATTATGAGGCAAACATCACACTATAAAGGGCTAATTAAAAAATTATAATCTGCCTTTTGGTTGAATGCGTCTTGGTTCAGCTCATCCTCAGAGTTCAGCTTTCTGCCTCCATCTGCTCCTCTGTTCAAATGCATAAATTCATTGCTTTTAAAGAGAACCTATTATGCTCATTTTTACAAGATGTAAAATACATCTTTGATGTCCCTAGAGTGTGTCTGTGAAGCTTCAGCTCAAAATACCACACAAATAATGTTTTATAACTCTTTGAAACTGACCCTTTTAGGCTCTGATCCTAATTGTGCCATTTTTGTGACTGTCGCTTTAAATTCAAATGAGATTGTGTTACAGATACCTGTGTGTCAGCACAGACAAGACGTGTCGTATGCTAACGAACGAAAGATGGTCACTAGTGGGCGAGGCTTTCCTCTGATGACCCGTACAAAGGGAGAATGTCAATCAAAGTGTTTCTGCAGACTGTTTATCAAGTGTGATCATAAAAAATAAAATCAATACATTTTAACATTAGAAGCTGCTTATTCAGAGACTGTAGTCACACAACTGTGTTTAAACCCCTTGTGATTTTTGCATAATAGGTCCTCTTTAAAGCAATAAGTGGACTTAAAGTGAGTAAATCCATTGCCCTAAAGTAAATAAACATACATAATTATAAAAAATTAAGTTAAGTCAACTTAACTGTTTCAAGTTACAACAGGTTTACTCACATTAAAGTCAACTAATCACTTTTTACATGTATTTCTTGTACAATGTTTTATCATAAAGTACAAACACCTATTATTATGCTAAGTCTATCATTTATATGCAGATTTAATTAGCATAACATTACCGTGCATAAAACAATTACTCAGTTTGCTGTTTTTCTCTGCATGCATTTTACAGATTGTATTTTTTATACTGTTGTTGTTAATCTTGATATCTTTGACAAGTTTAATACTTTATTTTACACTTCTTGAAGGTCAGTTTCTATTCAATTCAATTTACCTTTATTTGTATAGCGCTTATACAATGTAGATTGTGTCAAAGCAGCTTCACATAAAAGGTCACAGTAAATAGGAACAGTGTAGTTCAGTTTGTAGTGTTTAAGTTCAGTTCAGTTGAGCTCAGTTCAGTGTGCTTTAATAATCACTACTGAGAGTCCAAATATTGAAGAGCAAATCCAACGATGCGCAGCTCTACAGATCCCGAACCATGCAAGCCAGTGGCGACAGCGGAGAGGGAAAAAAACTTCACTAATGGCGAAAGTGAAGAAAAAAAACCTTGAGAGAAACCAGGCTCAGTTGGGCACGACCATTTTAATTTCTCCGCTGGCCAAACGTCTTGTGCAGAGCTGCAGTCTCAGTGGCGGAGGCTGGAAGCTGGCCTCAGCGAAGACTCGTCTGTCCCTGGAGCATCACAGGAATCAGTCTCATGTTCTCCACTCCTCCATGACCCCCACAGTAGCTGCTCAGGATACGGCCTGGTCCAGGATATGGAAACCTTGGGATCATCTCGTCGTTGGTCTTGGATTGAATCAGTGACTCTGCATAGTCTGAGGGCCTCGGGAAGAGTATCCCCAGGTGGAAATGGAGAATAAAGAAAATAATTAGCGTAGCTGCTGTTCATAGTGTATATAAACTAGATGCAGATCCTGTGTGGACGCCCCCTAAGTGGTGCACTAAGTGTATGCTTTACTGATTAATACTAAATTTCTACTCAGAATGTTTCTACTCAGAATGATTTGGGTTTTTCCCTGGGTATTTTTTAATTAGGTATTATTAATTTGGTATTAATTCATTAGCTCGATGACCTGATAAAAGACTAAATTTAGGGTTCACAGTGCAGCTCTTATAGATATTTATTGTGTCACAATCCTTCAAATCACTACTCTAAAAAATATGCTGGGTTGTTGTAACCAACTGTTTGGTCAAATGTGGACAAAACCAAAGTATCATTTAAACTGAATTGAGGCATCCATTTTGTTGTTTGTATTGTTTATATTGTTGTTGTCAATGCTGATTTTGTCGGCAAGTTTAATAATTTAATAGACAGATAACGCTAAATTTATCAAGAGGCAAACATCACACTATAAAGAGCTACTTAAAATTAATTCTGCTTCCTGTTTTAGTTTCTGGTTAATGGTCGGTTCAGGTCTTCAGTTTTCTGTGCTCCTGTTTCACCTCAATTAAGTTTTCAACCTGTGATGCCATTACACTCGCTCTCTTCCCTCTCTGTTTTCTTCATTCCTAAATCAATTCCCACTTTACATTCCCTCGTTCCACGTTCATTCGCCTGGGGAGGATAAAAAGGCTCAGTGCGTCTTCAATTTCCCTGCACTTTCACATTGTCATCTCTTTCTCCGTTGCCTGATATCTCAAGTGCCTTCAGAAGAACTGGCTCTTATCTGAGCAGTCATTTAGTGTCAAATAGCAGAGGCTACAAACACTCCAGGATTGTCAGAGACTTTAAAATGGTGAATATAGTAGGAGAAAAACAAGATGTGAAGTAATAAAGCATCACTCTAAGCAGACAGGCCGACCACTTTCCTGTGTGATGGCAACAAATCTTAGGTTTCAATCCGTCAGGCAATAACACAGGAAAGCAAGCAGCCAAAAACTAATAAAGCAGATAGGATTCAGGGCATGGAATTAGAAAAAGACAAATGGCGGCATCAAAACAAACCAGATTAAAATGGCAGCGCATCTCTGTAACAGCACACAATACATATAATGCTACAAAAATATGTATTTTTTTCGAAGTTGCATTGGTGGATCTTATTCTAAAGACAACTGTCTGTATAGTTTGATATAAAGAACAGACTAGAATATACTGATCTGAATGATAACCACTGTTTAAATGTAGTTTTTATATATTTACTGTAGTAAATGTACAAAATATATTCATGGAACATGATATTTACATATTATTCTAATGATTTTTGGCATAAGCGTAAAAAAAGTTTTTTTTACAATTTAGAATGATGATAGATGGATTGGAGAAAGAAGGATGGATGGATAGGTGAATGAATATTCAGAAGGAGGATGGATGAATGGATGGATAGTCAATTGGGGAACGGATGGATGGATAGTCAAAAGGAGGATGGATGGATGGTGAACTGGAGGACAGATGGATGGATAGTCAATTGGAAGATGGATGGATGGATGAATGGATGGTCAAATGGAAGATGGATGGATGGTCAAAAGAAGGATGGATGGATGGATGGATAGTCAATTGGAAAACGGACGGAAGGATGAATGGATAGTCAAAAGGAGGATAGATAAATGGATAAATGGATAGTAAAATGGAGGATGGGTGAAAGGATAGTCAATTGGAGGACGGATGGATGGATTGATTGTCAATTGGTAGACGAATGGATGGATAGTCAATTAGAAGATGGATGGATGGATAGTCAATTGGAAAACAGATGGATAGATGGATGGTCAAAAGTAAGATGGATGAATAGTCAAAAGGAGGATGGATGGCTGGATGGATAGTCAATTGGAAAACGGACAGAAGGATGAATGGATAGTCAAAAGGAGGATAGATAAATGGATAAATGGATAGTAAAATGGAGGATGGATGAAAGGATAGTCAATTGGAGGACAGATGGATGGATTGATAGTCAATTGGTAAACGAATGGATGGATAGTCAATTGGTAGACGAATGGATGGATAGTCAATTAGACGATGGATGGATGGATAGTCAATTGGAAAACAGATGGATAGTCAAGAGGATGGATGGATAAATAGTCCATTGGAAGACAGGTGGATAGATAGATAGATAGATAGATAGATAGATAGATAGATAGATAGATAGATAGATAGATAGATAGATAGATAGATAGATAGATAGATAGATAGATAGATAGATAGATAGAATTTAATGTAACCCCAGATTTTAATGATTTCCACAGATGTCTGGCAGTAATGTTGATACATTTTCCAAACACTTCGCTCTTGAGCAATATCTGGACATTTCGTTGCTGCAAACACTCATTGGGGGCTGTTGGATGAGCTTCCTCAACTTCTGGCACGAAGCAGGAGGCCTGCAAACGCCCAGAAGAACCTGGAGCCGATGAGAACTGAGGTAATGCGTGAAGGAAAATTAATCTCCATGGGATCTTCTTTGAACCAGCAGACGTAATTCAGAAAATCCCAGCGTCGACGTGATTTAGAGCCCCGAGATCCACTTGCACAAGGGCTTCATGCATGAATATCAAATGAAGCTACAATGAGTCTACATTCCCAGTGTTTGCGATAAGCCAAGGGAAGCTTTTCTGATATCCAGCATTCTTTCTGAATAAATGAAGGCTATTCTCAGCAGAGCTCCGGCTTTAATGAGTCCCTGCTCTGATGGATTCCTCATTCTGCCAACAGCGAAGGCCGATCACTTCTGATGAATATCTGGAAACTGAAACTACTGCTATATAAACAATACACTGTCAGGCAATGTCCACACTAATACAGTCTTGTTTAAATACACATACTTTTCTTTCTGTACGGCATTTATAAGAAACGAAAACGTATATTTTTGAAAGCGCTGTCCATAGTGGATCCACTTGAAAATGCAGTTTTCGTTTTGCAGTGCAAACTGTAAAAACAGAGGCTATCGAAAACGATGACACATTTTAGCCATGTGATGCAGTCATGTGACCAATTCAGCTAAAATAGTGTACAATATTGTAAAGCAGATGGTTTGAATGCTGTCCTTTACAGATTTATTAAATATTAATGTCAGTTTGAACATTCTCCATTTTGGCTCTCTTTAAAGGACAGGGAATGTTTACTAGGAGCTGTTGTTCGGTGGCAGAAGCCGCAACGTTTCGAAAAGACGGAAAGTAAACAAACGGCAGGCGGATATGACGCAGGTGAAAGTGTCGTATGTCTGCACATGCACAGTATATGAACGAAAGTGTTTTCAGTTGATTTAGTGTGGAAAATGGAACGAATTGAAAATGATAGTGTGGACATGGAGCGTTTGTAGATGAAAACAGTTTTTTTAATGTACCTGGATCAGTGTAGACAGTCTCAATCAAGGTTATTTTAGTCATAGACAATCCTGGGGTCTCCATGGCCCTAAGCACAGATGGGGATGGGGGGGATGGTTAATGTTGGGTGACTGGTGTAGGACGACTGGCATAGTTCACATATAGGGCGAATCTGTATTGAACGAAAACAAAGACTAAACTACTTGACTATTGGTCAAAAATCTTTCTTGTTAACTGACATACAATTAAAATATATAACAATAATTTATAAATAAATAAATAATAACAATAATTGAATAGCTAAAACTAAACAAAACTAACAAAAATAACTGAAAACACTATAAATATCAAAAAGAATAATTGTTTTTAGAATTCATAAGCACTTATTTTGGGGCGAAAATCTCACCTGCGGCTGTTTAGAGAAACACCAGTAGATGGCGCTTAGAAAAGAACCATGATAATAATGTAAATTAGGCCTGTTTAACTACATACATGAAGTTTTTCATTTTTCGTTTAGGTTGTATTTGTAGATTTCTGGGTTCCATGATTGTTTTACCATGTCAATTATTTTATTTTTATGACTAAGAGGTCTGTAAAAGTGTTAAGGTGAACTGACTACCACTAAGCTTTGGTCTGGTCGACACTTGATGTCTGTTAATTCTGTTAAACTATATGTACTAAAACAAAAATTGGAACTAAATACAAATGGGGTATATGCACACAGACTTTTAATTTCACTCAGCCAGCCCCGGGGCTTCCGGTTAATTGTCATCCCATACAAAAGATGGTTTAAGATCTGATTTATTTAAAAAAAACAGCGATCTTCACTGCCTGGCTGAGATACAATATAAAGTGGGTATCAGACCAGACAAGAAGCACTGTATTAAATTATATTTTCCCACACCAAGTCTTTAAAATCTGAAAATTAATTTTACCACAGTATTTTCAATGGAATTTCTGCACTAGCCTGCTGCTAATGACAGCGCCTGCGTTTAAACAGTCTTTCGTCTCTTTTTACGCTTTAACAACCAAATGGCTGTTTCAGTATATTTAACTGAAAATATTTGAACTACATCACAACATCGATGCTGTAAAAGAAACATTATGAAATTGAAAATCGCCACGTAAAGCTTTCATCGGAAGTTCATCATTGGCTGTAAAACACTAGCTGTGCATAGAGCCCATTGCATGCACAAAATAAAAACTAAAACTAATAAAACCATTAATAAAACCTATTAAAACTGAAATTTACAGCAAATTTAAAAATAGTATCTAACTAAAACCTCATTAAAAATGCTAAACTATAATAACCTTGCTCTAAATACACTTGAAGTGCCATTTTCTTTAACACCTTTCACTTATGTGGCTGTTCTGAAGGTCAAGGCACCGGATTCAGACACATTGGAAGCGACGTGTGGGAATTTGAGCGTTCACGAAGCTGCCAAAGCTGGAAACCCAACAAGAGCAACCTTGCAAACCTCATTAAAAAGCTAAAGCTGGATTTCCTGTCTGAGAGCCTGAAGCTGATTTCACTGCTACTCATTCTGAGCGCATGCAGACAGTCTTTCTGCCAGTGTTTGATGCTTGAGGATCTTTATCACTGGGGGTTGAAGCTTCAATGATTTCTAAAAGGTTAGTTCACTCCAAAATTAAAATTCTGCTATTAATCACTGACCCTCATGTCATTCCAAGCTCTTGAGACCTCCATTCAGCTTCAGAACACAAATCAAACGAAGGTATTTAAGATGAAACCTGAGAGCTCCCTCATCCTTTATAAACCGAAATGATCCAAAAATGTTCAAAGTTTACAAAAGGAATCAAAACTATTGTCAAAACACTCATGTGTCTTCAGTAGTTCAAGCTCCAAGAACAATTTTTCATGCCAAAAAACTGTAAAAACAACTTTTGTTTGCCGTTGTCTGCATGTTGAGTAAGTGTACGAGTTTATGGTGGGAAACGGTGCTTGTTTTTACTGTTTACTTGGTTTTTGTCATACTTGGAACAACAGAAATCACATGGACTAGTAGGCAATGTAGATATCTGAACACACTTAAAGGAATAGTCCAGTTTTTAGGCTCATTTTACAGCTCTCCAAAAGTCAAAGAGTAGAGTTTTACTATTTTTGAATCCATTCAGTCGATCTCTGTGACTGGCAGAAGCACGTTTAACTTAGCTTAGCATAGATCATTGAATCTGATTAGACCATTAGCATCTCATTCAAAAATGACCAGAGTTCTCATAATTTTCCTATTTAAAGGATTTTTTTTGAGACTTCTGTCTACTAAGAAAATTAAAAGTTGCTATTTTCTAGATCAATTTGGCTGAAAAACAGAAAAACTCGTCAGAAAATTGACGGGAACAGCACAAGGCTGGGCTATAATGCTGAGGTATTTTTGCAAAAATAAACCTCAATCACTGACTCTTCACAGTTTCATCTTTGGGTAGAGAAAATAACACTAACTTTCCCTCACACTTCCAATAATATTCATCTGAGCACAGCGTCTTTCTCTTTTTCTTCGCTACTGTGTTTGTGGGCAGGTGTTTCAATTTACAAGGGTTTGCGCGTGCAACAATTCGGTGGGGCTTAAGTTTTGTATCGACGTCACACCGAAATGGCTCAAGACTCATTATCAGGACGATTCATTTGAAGCACTATGAGTCGACTCTTTTATAAATGGATCATTAGTTTTAAACACTGTGCACTTACAGATTTAAGCCTTAGCTGGATATTTCACTTTACTTAGAGCTGTTACACACTACATACAAGGTCATTCTCAAAAACCCATAATAGGGGCTCTTTAAAATATTGCTATTATAGTTTAGTATTCACTGTAGAAAGCCAATACACTTGGCAAATATTATTTCTAAATATCATGTTTCATAATAGAAGTCCGAAAGTCCAAGTGAGGGGGCGGGTTACTGCCAGTTAGATGTGAAAAGAGTTTGTAGTATTTAAAAACAGAATATAAATTGTGTGAACTATCCCTTTAAGCTAATGATTAGTTTGGATGAGGTGGCATGGTGGCTCAGTGGTTAGCACTGTCGCCTCACAGCAAGAATTTTCGCTGGTTCAAGTCCAGGTTGGACGAGCATTTCAGTTCTCCCTGTGTTGACGTGGGTTTCCTCCGGGTGCTGCCGTTTCCCCCACATTCCCAACACATGCGCTATAGGTGAATTGGATAGGATTGGCCGTAGTGTATGAGTGTGTGAGAATGTGAGAGTGTTTGGGTGTTTTCCAGTATTGGATTGCAGCTGGAGGGGCATCTGCTGTGTAAAACATATGTTGGAATTGTTGGCGGTTTATTCCACTGTGGTGACCTCTAATAAACAAGCGTCTAAGCCAAATGAAAATTAATTAAAGAATGAATTAGTTTGGATGGAAACACCTTTAAAGTAACGATCATGGTTGATAATGTTTGTGCATTGTGTTTTCTTTTTTATCATTAACCATCTACAGTTTGTCCCTCTCAGTAGCAAAAACAAAAACCACAGATGGTGGTGATACAAGGAGCTTTGGTAACATTATTTAAACAGTTGCATTTAAAACTTTCGCAAGACAGTGTTTGCGTAATCTAAGATAACCCAAACACACACACACACATTCACACTTAACACTGGGTCCCATAAGAGTCTGTGTTTTCACAAAGAAAAAAAACATTCAGCAACAAATATGCATCGTTCCCAAAAGAAACTTGGAAAAGATGGAGACACGGGTGGCTGCGTCTGACTTTGGATGGCTTTTTGTTCATGGATGTGTGTCGAGCTGGAAAAACAGCTAACTGTGGTCCACATCTCCAGAGTGCACTGAATCACTGTTATGGGTTTTGTAAATTAAATACAGATCACCGAGATAAGCTGCAGAGCTCAAAAATGTTTTCTTATACCTGGTATTAAAGCTAATGCTAGTCCACCCTAAGAATAAAAATGTGCCGTTAATTTACTCCCCCTCAGGCCATGCCAGATGTGGGTGACCTTTTTCTGAAGTAGGGCATTAGAGAGGATTTTAGGTGAAACCGTGAGTCTTTATGATTCATAAAATGAAAGTTAATGATGGCTACTAGCACTTTGAGGGTATCAAAAATATTTTTAGAGCTATATCTTTATCATTACCTTTGGTGTGAATGGGTCTTTAGACTTGTAGACTTAGTAACTAAAGGCCCGTTCAGACAAAGTACAATAACTATAAAGGATAAAGATATAAAGACAGTGTTAAAGAATAGCATAGTCTGCATTACAACTACAGCGGTAAAGATACAGAGGAACAAGATCATTGGGAAATCAGAAGGATTTTTCCCAACTAATGAACAATAAAACGCTGACAGCCAATCAGAATCCATTGAAAATTAAACAGCTCGCACAATTTATAGCTACAGACGACATAGTGGAGAAGCACACACTGCTTGATATTAAGTTCTCTTTTTAAAAATTATTTAAATTTAATGACTTCTGTGGAAACACTTAGTTAAACCATGGTAAATAGTGATGTTATGAAAATCATGCTGGCAAATCGAAGTATAAAAATAAACAGCGCAGGAATCCAGTGCTAGTTTCAGTGTGTTTGTGTTGAAAATGCTGGGAAAATGACTGCAATTGCTAAATTGACTGTTTGATTAGATTGATTACATGAGCTGGATTTACTGGTCAGATGCGTTAGCAGCACACTGAGGACATCAGCTTGTTACAAGGGATAATGCCCAATTGAAAGCAATATCTAAAAATAATCAGATCATTATCAGTTATCTCTGTGGACACAATATATACTTATCTTTATATTAATTATTTATCATTATCATGCTTGATGTGAACGGGCCTTTAGACTTGTCATAGTATTTACATATGGCTACTCTGTCTATCTGAAGTGCGTATTTTATCCTCACTATTAATTCGCTTTGGATAATCTGTCAAGGAAACACTTGGTTAAACCATGGCAAATAATGATGTTATGAAAGTCATGCTGGCAAATTGAAGTCTAAAAATGGATGTAGCGCAGGAATCCACTGCTAGTTTCAGTGTGTTTGTGTTGAAAATGCTGGGGAAATGACTACGATTGCTAAATTGACTGTTTGATTAGATTGATTACATGAGCTGGATTCACTGGTCAGATGCGATAGCAGCACACTGAGGACACCTGCTGGTCACAAGAGATACTGCCCAATTAAATGCAATATCTAAACTAAACAGATCATTATCGTTTATCTGTGTGGACACAATATATATTTATTTTTATATTAATTATTTATCGTTATCGTGCTTTATGTGAACGGGCCTTAAGACTTGTCATAGTATTTACATATGGCTACTCTGTCTATCTGAAGTGCGTATTTTATCCTCACTATTCAGTCATTTGAATAATCTCCTAAATGTAAATATACACTATGTAAATATACATTTACTGACAAATGTCATGGAACAATGGTTAATGTCAATGGAAACACTTGGTTAAACCATGGTAAATAATGATTATTAAGTTATGAAAGTCTTGCTGGCAAACTGAAGTCTAAAAATAGACATAGCGCAGGAATCCACCGCTAGTTTTAGTGTGTTTCTGTTGAAAATGCTGGAGAACTGACTACGATTGCTAAATTGACTGTTTGAGCGATTACATGAGCTGGATTCACTGGTCAGACACTGTAGCAGCACACTGAGGACACCAGCTGGTTACAAAGGATAATGCCCAATTAAAAGCAATGTCTAATAATAGCCAGATCAATATAGTCCATCTGTGTGGACACAAATATATATTTATTGTTTTATTTAAATTTATCGTAATCATGATTGATGTGAACAGGTCTTTAGACTTGTTATAGCATTTATATATGGCTTCTTTCTGAAGTGCATATTTTATCCTCACTATTAAGTCACTTTGGATAATCTGCTAAATGAATACATGTAAATACACATTTCCTGACAAATGTCATAGAAACATGTGGTTAAACTACGCTAAATAATGATGTTATGCAAGTCATGCTGGCATATTGAACTCTAAAAATAAGAGTAGTGCAGGAATCCACTGCTAGTTTCAGTGTGTTTGTGTTGAAAATATTGGGGAACTGACTAAATTGCTAAATTGACCGATTAGACCAATTACACGAGCTGGATTCACTGGTTAGATGCAGAAGCAGCACATTGAGGACACCTGCTGGTTACAAGGGATAATACCCAGTTAAATGCAGTATCTAAAAATGAAACAGATCATTATCATTCTTCTGTGTGGACGAATATATTCATCATTAAATATTTATTGTTATCGTGCTTGATGAAAACAGGCATTTAGACTTGTCATAGCATTTATGTATGGCTATTCTCTGTTGATCTGAAGTGCTATTTTATCCTCACTATTAAGTCGCTTTGGATATTCTGATAAATGAATACATGTCAATGTAAACATGGTTGAAGTAAGAATTATTAGCCCTGTTCTATTATTAGCCCCTCTGACTTTTTTCCCCCAATTTCTGGTTAACAGAGAGACAGAGAGTGTTTTTTCTAAATACATTTCTAAACATGAATAACCTGTAATATAAATATAAATAAATCATCCTGACGATGATTCAGCCTGGAGCTCTAACTGTGTGACCTTTTCAGGGCACCACAGGAGGCCGAGTCCCTTCTCCTCTGATCTGAGATCAGCATCTAAACCTGAGTCCTCCGAAACCACCGTTACATGACAACAATCACCTGATCAGAGGAAACAGAAACAGGCCGGGGTAGAGTCTTGTTTAGCACAACGCTTCAGGACACCCTGTCAGGTTAAATTCAGATGGAGGTGCCCGAGCGGAGCCGCGGGAGATTCATTATACACTCCTCAGAACAGACACATAAACATCTAGAGACAAAGCAGACACACACTCCAGTATATGCTTAAGAGTGTGTGTGTGTGTGTGTGTGTATGCACCTGTCCTGAACTGTGATCTTTCCAATTTCTTGGATATTTTTTAAAGGCACAGGCTAAAGGATTCACAGCCCTCCAGGGTCGCCCGCCCACAGCTGCTAATTTGATTGTAATTATATTAGACGTGGGGAAAGAGTGGGATGAAGACAGAGAAAATTTCCAGGTAGCTCCACTCACCATGCTGTCTTTCTACAGGCCAAATCTGTGGTCCGTTAAGTGCTCAAGGGTTTTCATATAGGGGAAATAAACACTGCAAATTCAATTTAACAAGTGTCCTTATAAATTCATATTCAAACAAAAATGTATAAACTAACATGTGATCTAAAATATCTCTACTACAACTTATTTAATGCTATAAATAGCTTCTATCCTGGTGATTTGGCGTTTTTCCTTAGCGTGCTGATAAGAGCCTCCTCCGCCTGACCTGCGCTTCTCTCTCCAGCAGGGTCAACATGACACACAGCCAGAGCTTTCTCAATGAGAGCAAGAAACGGGACAGAAAGTTCTGAGCATTTCATCTTCTAAGCTTTGAGTGTGTCTGATCAGAATGCTAATTTGAGTTTAGCAAGTTTACCAGATGGAGAAGAAAAAAAAAAAATCAATATCGTTCAATCAGAACTCTGCACAGATCTTCAGAAATGTTTACAGATTATTAATAGAGCGTTTGATATAAAACACTATATGGACTGATTGAAAGGCTTTTCTTTGGTAAAACACAAAGACATTTGGAAGCTCCTTTCCCCCGGGGCTGCTTGGTGTCACGTGCTTTGTTCTCCCTCAGGATCTTACCTGGCCAACTAGGATCCGAGTTTAAAAATGTTAAATTGTGAGTACATAAATTTTGTAATCAATCATGTACGTAATTTTGCTGAGTTTGCTGGTTTTAAGTCGCTAGAAATTAACTTAAAAGACAAAAACAAAGAAAAAGAGGTTAGAGACATCCTCACCGGCACCATCTTCACATCACACTTCTATATTTCTGTTTGTACAGAGAGCTCTTTTATTTATTTTTATACTTTCTCCTTTTTTTCTACTGCCAAATACTCACATACTCTATATCAGAAGTCTTTAAACATTTTATATTTGCTTCTACTTTGCATAACTTCTATTTCTCCATAATTTAGATTATATTGTTGTTATTATTATCCTCTAAAGGATTGTTAGTCTGCATTATTTAGGGCAACCGGAGCCGGGAACACTTCCCAAATTTTAACGGCATCTGCGCTTTATGTTAGTCTTTTGTAAAATTATTCCGGAGGTTTCCATAATCCTGGACTAGGCCGTATCCTGAGCAGCTGCTATAGTGGTCATGGAGGAGTGGAGAGCATGAGACTGATCCCTGTAAGACCCCAGTGACAGACGAGTCCTCGCATTGATCCTGAAGGGCCAGCCTGTACACCAAACGGTGACCTCTCCCACCTGCAGCTTCTCCATGATGGACGTCCAGCGCTCTCCAGCCTCGGTGCCTAGACTGCAGCTCTGCACAAGACATTTGGTCATAGGAGAAATGGTCGTGCCCATCTGAGTCTGGTTTCTCTTGAGGTTTTTTAATTCTTCACTTTCGCCAACTGGTGAAGTTTTTTTTTCGCCACTGTCGCCACTGGCTTGCATGGTTCGGGACTTGGGGAGTTGCGCATCGATGGATTTGCTCTTCAGTGTTTTAACTCTCCGCAGTGAATATTAAATCACACTGAACTGAACTAAACTGAACTTCAACTCTGAAAACTGGACTGACACAGTTTCCATTTACTAGAATCTTCTACGTGAAGCTGCTTTGACACAATCTACATTGTAAAAGCGCTATAGAAATAAAAATTAATTTAATTTAATTATTATTATTATTGTTAAGCATTTGTATATTGTAAGCATTTCACAACATATCATACTGTGTATTACCTTGTACTGTATGTGACAAATAAAATTTTAATTTGAATTGAAGAGCACGTGGAATATTAACAGTGGATAGCACAGGCATATTGGAAATATATGCGCTCAGGACAACTTTTTGAGAACCTACAAATATGTACCCTGGACTACATTGTCTTGCAGTTTTTGTTTTCACGAAGCCACTAGAGGACGTTGCGTACATTTTTGACAATCTCAAATGCGTTACTGGGGCACATTTTCCCATGCGTATGCATTTCGACAAATATTAATGTCCTTTTCATGCGTGTCCATAAGAGAGAAGCTGGTCAGCTTGTCGTCCTGCATAAAATATCAGATTGATATCGACTGACCCACACACACACCTTTCCTAAACCCAACACATAGTGTTTTTAAAAGAAAACTAGAAGAAAAACGGCCACTTGCTTCTACAGCTTTGTTGTCTAAAGGCTGATCTATACTTCTGCGTCAAGCACACACGTATGTGTATGTCATACACAGGTCGCATAGCTCTCATTGTGGCTGATGTTGACGTACACCTCTCAAAAAATTTAACTACACGTCGCAATGACGCATAGCACAAGCTCTGTGATTGGTCGGCTCAGTAGTGCTAGCGAGTGTGGGCGGGACCGAGAGCCACGCAATCTGTTGTAGTGAGTGTTTACAACTGTCTAGTCCCATGAAATAGCGCCAGAAGGAAAGTTTTGTTTTGTTTACCTCATGATTAAAGTTGTTGCACGTCCGCCGGTTCTCGCCAAATTTTAGCTACTTGTACATTAAGGAAGCGTTCAAAAAAAAAAAAACACCCTTGAAGAGACTCGACACAGAGGAACATAAAAACCTGCTGCCAACTAGTGTTTCAAAAGTGTTATTGCAGAGCAACAAAACCAACCCAGGCTCATTCTGAAAATGTACCTCTATATACATTTTTGGAGGCCGCGAAATACGTAACAGGAGGTACGTATTTTTGCAGTTTTTGTTTTCGCGAATCCACGAGAGGGTGCTATGTATGCTTTTTCATATGTCAAGTTTCTCTCGTGAGTGCATTTGCGCATGCTGTTCTCGCGTAAATCCACCAGAGGCTGCTGTTGACTGACTGAATGACTGACTAACCGACCAACCCACCCTCATCCTTCCCTAAACCCAACTAATTTTATCAATTGGCCAGCCTACCCACTTCCCTAAAATCCAACCAACAGTTTTCAAAAACAATCCAGAAAAAGAAAAGCCTTCGCCTGATTTTTACCACATTTTCAGATTTTACAGCATTCTCACCCTGTTATTTACTTGTTTATTTTATATTTTGGATTCTGTTTTTGTCTTACCTGCGTTCTGGAACCATTACTCACCAGACTCAAACCCTGTAATCGTGGTCAACTCCTCTCTGCGTCTCAAGTCAGCCAACATACATGATGAGCTAACGGGACAAAATGGTTACAGCGGAAAAGCAGTTCACATGGAGGTAAGCAGTCAGCTGGTAAGCGTGAACATAATTAGCGTCATACCGCCCTGTAGCGTTCGCTTAAAAAATTAAATACATACGTGCCTCTGAATACACAATTCGCGGTCTCCAGAAACGTATATAGGACTAGGTTTTCAGAATGAGCCTGTGTTAAACAAAACAGCACGCAGAAGTATAAATACATGACAACGCGCAAGGTAGATGCCATGGGTCACGCTGCTAACTCCACGCAGAAGTATAAACCAGACTTAATTAATCATCCACAGTCAACACAGGCTGATTGGGAAAATGTTCCCTGCTGTCCTTGTGGGTACATATGGCTACATTTATGTGTAAAACAAATGCCACAGAGCCAGTAATAGTTCTATACTTGTTTAATTTGAAAAAAAATGTAAAAATCATTAGACCTCCTGTGAAATTTACACTGTTTTAAATATAAATTTATCAATATATTTTTTTAGTTTTTAGTTAATTTTTTGAAACTGTTAAGGTCAATATTATTAGCCTTAATATTAACTCAATGTGTTAAAAAAAATCTTCTTTCCTTTTAACAGCACTTGGTATTGTTACAGACAGGCAGAACTACAAATCTGCCACCAAATGGACTACAAATCCTGTGATGCACCTCACACACACCTGTTCCGATTTTTCCATATTACACACACACAGACACACTGCTGAAGATTGTCATCACTGGATCCCAAGTCTATAAATACACCTTACTTCCTCACACTAGTGGCGGAGTGTTGTTGTTATCTGTAACCTTTACAAAGTGGTTTCCTTGCATTGCTTTACCGTGCCATGTTTGATCATTTGCCTGTTTTTGACGACTCTTTTGGATTGCCCTTGATTATTCTGTTTGCTCCTGTGACTAACCCTTGCATGCCTGACTTCTCTCATTAATAAAGAATCTGCAATTGGATCCTCACCTCCGTTGTCAGCATCCGTATTGCTACAGATATATATTGCAGAAGCCATTCACTAAAACCATATTTTATTATATTTGTATAATAACAAATAACCATTTTGTACTTAATAAAAATCACACCCTAAACTCTTGCATTTCTCCATGCACTACTATAAAAGAACAGATCTATTACATGTTGATTTTTGTAATAAAGTCTAAAGGTTTTGTTTTTTTTTTTAAGAAAAGCATGTATTGATTCAGTTGAAATAGCCTATTGAACAATGCATTGTGCGGACAAGGGAAATGCAATTAAGAGCTTTCCTCATCCTTCAGTCTCCAGTCATGTTTTCATTTTTTCTCTCTCTCTGTAAAGCCATTACAGCATTTGGATTGGATTTACTGAGGAAGATTAGAAGCAGACGCAACAAGAGCTCATCCTGAATGCTCAGAGTTCTGGATAATGGCTAGAAATTAACGATTTCATCGGTTAAACAAATATTTGGAGGCTCACGGATGCTACTGCTGCTGCGTGTGATATCTTTGCTTGTATTGTTTTGCATGTTCAGTATTTATTAATTAAAATTACGTATGCCGTTTATTTGGCATGACTGGGTTACTACGATGTGTCTGTGATGTTTTAGCATGTAGATTGTCTTTATTCCACCATGCTGTAAATGCTTTGGATACTCCGGCAACAACAAACAAAACCTGTGCATGTGCTTTGAGGCCTTAGAAATAAAACTATTTGCATTTGTCTTAGTAATCGATTAAAATTAAATCATTAATCATGACTAATACAATAAAATAACAAGAGTATTTGATGAAAATTGTTTAATTTGAAAAAATGTAAAAAATTATGTGAATTTTTAATCCTTTTTATATATTTGAGTTTTCAAATATAAAATAAAAATGTAGCTTGGAATTTAGCAATGCTAAGGTCAATATTATTAGCCCCCTTATTTTTTTCCCAATTTTCTTCAAAACAAATCATGTTGTCAAATCCCGAATAACCAAATGTACCTAGTTAAGCCTTTAAATTGCACTTTAAGCTGAATACTAGTACTTTTGTCATTTGCAAAATTAAAGTTTGTATTTACAGAATATATATGTGCATGTACGGTGTATATTTATTATATATCTATAAATGCACACACATACATTTCCATACTTTAAAAATATTAATACTTATGGTGGTTCATTCCGCTGTGGTGACCTTTGAAATAGAGATTAAGCCAAAGGAAAATGAATGAATGAATAAATATTTATATCTATCTATATTATTTATACATACAAATAAACATGCTCTATGCATGTATATACTGAAGAGATCATGGGGTTGTCTCGGACGAAAGTGAACAGCGGGGGTGGGGGTTGTGTTTGTGGGGTAAGTGGGTGGTTGTGGTGGGCCCCTGATCTCTGGGGGCCCAAAAGTGGCATCTCTGTCCACAGTACAAACTATTATGTAAATGCAAACTTCTATTTTGTGATCAATCCTTTAACACGGTGGTCCCCAACCCCCGGGCTGCAGACCAGTACCGGTTGTGGACCAATTGGTACCAGGCTGCACAAGAAATCATTCATTATTTAAGTTTTATTTATAATCGGAGTCTAAACGATCTTTTATTTTGAAAAATTACCACTTGAAATGGTCACTTGAGTCCCCAAATTTAACCCACAAGCAGCAAAATGAATAAGATGTCTTTGGAAAATTTCTTTGCGAAGAGGAAAAGGTCCAGTAAAGGACCTACGAGCTGCCAAAGAATGGATTCCCAACCCATTTGTCAACAAATCAGGTGAATCCAGCATGTCTGTGCAAGAAGATGATCAACTGCTAGAGATCACAAATGACAACGGCTGTTCACACGTCGCATCTTTTCCACGTGTAAGTTCGCTATTTCCAATGGAGGCGTGCGCATCTTCAGAATGCACCGGTCAGCTTCATATTTTGTATGGAATATACCACTGATTTAACAGAACAATTAAACAAAAACACTGATCTGGACTGAAAAATGTACAGAAAATAAGGATTTACCCTACGAACTGATTTGTATATATGGCAAACTTATTAATCTCATTTCGAACAGCCTGTGAATACTAATCACAAGTAATGCAAATATATTTAAATCAACTAAATATATTAATATTGAAGCATGTAAATTAATTTGAAAGAAATGTGTTTGTCTGTTCGCTAATTATGCATGCTATTATTGCACGACTTCTATAAAACAACATGTTGTTTAAACCACTTTTAAGATACTTTATAAAGTTCTTGTAAACCTCGAGAGCCCCAGTCCACATGTCCTTCTATTACATTCAAAATCTATTCTCTGTAAATTCAGAAACAGCACACAGATCCAGAATTACATACAAACGAATGAACCATTCTATTAATGCATGTTAATCAATGCATGATTATCTTAATGTTAAACTTATCTTGGGTTATTTTTCCACTTTCTTTTGCGTCAGTATTGTGGCAGTGACGTGGGTATTAAAGATATTATATACTAATAATAGTTCTTACCTTAACTTGACCATTTGAAGAGGTGAGTGGGCTGTGGGCTGCTTTATTAAACTCTATCAGCGCTCAAACACACTTGCGAGCAAAGCAGAATATGCGTACGTACATTTCTTCTAGTGTTGTGTTGTTTGTAAGACACTCGCTGACCGCAGATGAAGAGATGAATGCCTGAACAAGAAAAACATGTGTAATATTAGATCCAAAAAGGTTCAAACAAGTAAAATATACCCCTCCATTCCTAGAAATAAAATCATTCTGAATGAAAAAAGTGAACATCTAGACAAGACTGATGATCTGATAAGAGAAAATGTCCTCTTCAATGTTCTCTTCATGAAAAAGCACTGTAAATGCCATATATGACACCTTTACTTTTCATTGCAGTGCTCATTACTTTTCTTGTAAGTAAAAATGATTTTCTGGAACATTTACAACCTCTTTCTGCCTCTAAAGTGAATAATTAGTTAAACCATTTCCTCATAATTTCTTTCCTCTATTAAAGACAAAATAAGATATTCTGAAGAATGTTGAGGAAAAAAAAAATCCATTTACATGCATAGTCCCATGGACGTTTCTGGAGACCGCGAAATATGTAGCCGGGGGTACGTCCGGCTGCATTTCTTTTTTTTAAGCGAACGCTGCTTTCCCGCTGCAACCAGTTTGTCCGGTTAGCTCTTCGTGTACTTTGGCGGACTTGAGGCGCAGAAAGGGGCTGACCACGACGATGACCGGGTTCGAGTCCGGGGAAGAGCGGTTCCAGAAATCAGGTAAGAAAACAAAATCCAAACAATAAAGCGAACCAGTTCATCACAGGGTGAGAATGTGGTCAAAATTCAAAAACGTGGTAAAAATTAGACGAGGGCTTTTCTTTTTCTGGACGGCTTTTTCTGAATCGTCGTTGGTTGGGTTTAGAGACGGAGGAGGGTGGGTCAGCCGATTGGCCGGTCGCACGGTCAATCATTCTGTCATCCAGGCAGGCAGAAGGTCGTTCGACAGCGGCCTCTAGCGGGTTTACGCCAGGACGGCGCGGGAGAAAGCGCGCACAGCGGCCTCTCGCGGATTCGCGAAAACAAAAACTGCAAAAATACGTACCTCCCTTCACGGTCTCCAGAAATGTCCTCGGGACTACGTTCTCAGAATGAGCCTGGGTTGGAAAAAAATACTACTGAGGCTTCAAATATTTTTGCGTGAACTATCCCTTTTTACCTCTTAAGGCCCAAGGTGTTTTTTTACATGCATTTTTTATTTCTCTTTGGTATTTGGGATTATTAGAACCTAATTAGAACAAAAATCTAAGTATCATCTTTTGATATGATGTACTTTTAGAGTGAAATTATGTCCATATATGTGGACTCGTGGTCCGAATTTACATCACACTTTTTCCTGAATGTTTTTTAATGCATATTTAACATAGATTTTTTTTACTTGCTTTTTACTAACAGAGTAAAAACAAAAATTTTTCCCATTTTGGACAGTTAAAAATAGTGTTTGGGACATTTCATTTGCGGCAAAACAGTTGCAGGATGACACTGTATGTCTGTTAGGGCTGTGCAATTAATCGAAAATCCGATTTCGATTTTGGCTTCTAACGATTATGAAAAGCATTAATCGAGATAAACGATTATTGCATCATATGTGTACCAGTTGTACACATTTGTTGCTCGGCAAAGCTCAGCTTCACATGAAAATGACTAAAAGCATGTACTGAGATGCTCATCGTTCATTGATTCATGTTTTTGAAAGCGTGAACGAGACCGCATGCGGTACACACACAAAGCATGCGGTCAGCATTCAATCTCATTCACACACTGAGACGAGCAGAGCACACACATCTAAAGTCATCTTAACGTGAGCGCTTTAAAGGTCATCGCGGTGTTTAGAGATCATTCATATTAACCCTTATTTGTGTAATAAACAAACGAGTTGAGAATCAAAAGACATGTGAAAGAGAAACCATTGAAGTGACAGCGCGCAATATTCCTGCTGCCGCCTGTTTTCATCATTATTAATCAAACAACAAAAGGAGAAAATCCCTCACTGCTCTTGACTGAAGGACTTTTGTAGCTAAAGTGTTTTCCTACAGTGAAGATGCTTAAAGCACAGTTTGTTTCATATTTTATTCTACTGTATTTATTTCTCTTTCCTTTGCAGGGAGGAAAATAACTGTATAAATGCAGTTGAAGTCAGAATTATTAGCCCTCCTGAATTATTAGCGACTCTTCCCCCAATTTCTGTTTAATGGAAAGATTTTTTTCAACCCATTTCTGAACATAATAGTTTTAATAACTCATTTCTAATAACTGATTTATTTCATCTTTGTTATGATGAAAGTAATTAATATTTGACTAGATATTTTTTAAAATACAAGCATTCAGATTAAAGTGTGATTCAAAGCCTTAATTAGGGTAATTAGGCAAGTGACAGTAGTTTCTGCTGCAGGCAATCAAAAATATATTGCTTAAGAAGGCTAATAATATTGACCTTAAAATGGGTTTCAAAATAAACCTGCTTTTATTCTAGCCAAAATAAAACAAATAAGCCTCTCTCCAGAAGAAAATATTTTATAGGAGATACAGTTAAAATTCCTTGCTCTGTTAAACATCATTTGGTAAATATTTATTTAAAAAAATAAAATAAATTCTCAGGAGAGCGAATAATTTTGACTTCAACTGATAATCGTTTTGAATAATCGTGATTATAATTATGACCAAAATAATCGTGATTATGGTTTCTCAAAATCGAGCAGTCCTAATGTCTGTAACAAAATATAAAACATTTAAAGTATTTTAAATAGCCACTTAAGAGCTAAAATGTGCTGTCCACATATGTGGACACTCAAGCCCCAGGAGGTTAAAACTAGCCAACTGCAAAGTTCCTGTCATTTTCCATCACGGCGGGTCGGATGAGAACAGCATTTGCCAACAACTCTGTCGAACTGAGTGGCACGAGCTCTGATGACAGTAGACAGCCATCATCTGTGCTTGTATGCAATTAAAAGAAATGACACTGTTCATTAAGAGGCTGAAATGAAGTCATAATGAAGGTGTGAGGATTATTTGTGCTCACGTTCAAACAAAAAAAATTTGACCTTTGGATTTGCTGCTCTAAGTTGGATGTTATTAATAGACAGAGATGACGCAGTTGTGACTAATTCTCAGAATTGCAAAATATAAAGTCATAATTTTAAGTGTACATCATGCAATGAAAAATAGTCTAAATTCTGAGATAAAAAGTTCCCATTTTATTTTTTATTCAGTAGTGAAAACAGGCTTCCACATACCAAGTTTGACATTATTCATAAACATATGATGCAATTGCAACTTTACTACACACATATTATTATATTACACACTATTTTTCACATAATTGTTAGATATAAAATCAGAACTCTTTATAACTAGCAATTTCAACTTTTATCTCTTGTACACTCTAACTTTCTTTTTCAGAGAACTGTGAGTTTACATCTCGTAATTCTGACTATACAATTTAAGTTACATATATAAGAGTTTTTACCAGGCAATTATGGTAAGAGATTTTTTATGAAAACCGCTACGATCTTAAAGGGCACCTATTTTACACCTTTTACAAGATGTAAGATAAGCCATTTGTGTCTCCAGAATGTGTCCGTAAAGTTTCAGATCAAAATACCCATCAGATAATTTATTAGAAAATTAATTGTTTCTTCGGTGCACCGCGATGCAGACACGGACAAGAAGAATCATAACCGGTTATTTTATCTCATATGTGCTATGTAGCCGTAGCTTACTATGGCGAGGGAGGTGAGCGCGAGTATTTACAAAGCTCCAACTACTTAAAAACGCAGAAACTGTGCACATTTTCACTGCGTGTGTGTTTGCTGGACAGTCTTTCACTGACACTTTCAGCAGAAGCCCCTATCTCACTGCGATTGAGAGAACTCCATTTCTTCTCTTTCTCTCACAGTGGCCCATTTGACCTGCTGGCATGACTTTTCCTCTCCTTTCGGCTGTTTTACAACGATACTTCTGGATACAGACACAAGCACGTGTCTGCAGTTTTCTCCACCGTGTCTATCATGGATCAGCTGTGATCACCGCTGCCGCTTATCAGTGTCACTCATCTGTGTAAGAGAACTTGGTAGACAAGGCTCAGAAAGTGAGCGGGACATTTATATTTGTTTATATTATTTGCTATAAATGCTTGTGTTGTTTAAAGGTACAGTTTATATATCTGACTTTGTATTAAATGACAGAATTGGATTACAAATAGTATATAAAATAATATTTATACATTTTGATACAAAAATTGCTGCTGTGAAGAAAATATAAAACTGTGTGTGGAACGCATCGTCAATGCACTGAGATATCGAATTTATCCGAATCGATGGCATAATAATCGTAACCAAACCATGAGACCAGTGTAGGTACACAGCTCTATAATTTATTATAAACTCCAGAATTTGCCTATTTTGGTGTCTTGAGTACAGTGTAGCTGTTTTTGTAGCCTGAGGCTTTAAATGCAAATGAGCTGCTTCTCCCCGCCCACCACTCCCACGTCTGTTTCTCATCATGTGTTACGTCAGATAAACAGAGACTTGTTGTGTTTATATCACTCCAATATGACAGTGGACACACTATACACAAAGTTCAAAGATGCTTTGGTTTCAACAAAATAATGGTTATTTTAGGATTCATTTATCTGAATATACATAGGTGCTTGCACAACTATGTGTTTATAAATCGCAAGGACTATTTAAATGAAGAATTCCCTAAAAAAATGAAGTAACTTACACAGTAAACATACATTATCATCATAATATAAGTTTGAAATAAATTAATGCAAAATAATGCTGAATGCTTTAATGCTGTGGAATGAAACAAATGCAGATAAATATCTCAAACTGGTCCATCAATGTTAAGCACAATGGCCTAAAAACTACTTAAAATGATTGATTTATTTGTATTTGATTTATTATTTCTGTTATTAGTTTACATTTTTTTAATAACATTATGTAGAATGTGAGAATACAAAGAATATCAGGATTTTTTTTTCAATTAGCAAAAGACTAATAATAATAATAATAATAATTATAATAACAACAACAAAACAAAATTAAATCCAACCCACCCCACCACCCCTATAACATAATAATAATTATACGAAATAATCAATTATTAAAGTCTAACAGAGGTAATGTGTCAAGAAAAGGTCCCCAAATATAATCAGTGGGCTTTTGTCTGACAGAATACAATATTTTCTATATTACTATATAGAGTACTATAAGATACAAGCTCATTGATCCAGTGTTTTTTCTCAGGGGGGGGGGGGGGGGGTTTTCTCAGATTTCCATTTTTGAAGTTTACATTTTTTTAGCTGCGGTGTTTGCAAGCAAAATAAAATAGCTGCTGTGGTAGGTCATTTAAAGTGAACTGATATCACCTAGTTTCCAAATTTTAGGATTTGATTATTCAATATTTCAGAGGATGTTGCAATGACAAACTTCCATAATGTCTCCATAACTGGACAGCTCCAGAGCATATGAAGAAGTGTCCCAGTAGATATCGTACACCTTTGACATGACAGAGGTCTTGGAACTAAGGTTGTTTAGTCTACAGGGGGTGTAATATGTTCTATGCAAAATATTAAATAAAATTTGTTTGTTTAGTGGATACCAATATAGTTTGTGATGCTTCTAAAAGAGTACTCCAATCACTATCAGTGTAAGAATTTTCCAAATCTGATTCCCAGTTTTGCTTTAATAAGAATCTTTGGTAAGCAAGGAGATTGTTATTAAGAATTTTGTATATGGAGGAAGGTTAAACCTTTTGTAAATACATATCTGGCATTGAGCAATCTGTATTCCAATAGAGATTTGTCAGGTATGTTAGGGAATGACTCCACTGATTGATTTCAAATCCAATCTCTTATTTGTAAGTAATTTAAAAAATAGTGCTTAGGTAAATCAAACAATTCACATAACTGGGGGGAAGCTAGCAAATGAGCCATTTACATCAAGATCGCCAATTGTTTTAATTTCTTTCTTAATCCAGTTTTGTAAATGTGTTATTAGCTTCAATTTATTTTTTTCAGAGAGTAATATTATTTAGTTAATATATCTGGTCACAGAAACATGCTTGCATAACAGATTGGAACAGAAGGGCATTTAAATGCATTTGCAACTATTGGATAAACTCCTCTAGTTGTTTGACTTGGTTTAATAAAGTCAAGCATTTCTACACTTTGGTTAGGGACAGATCTATTATCTCACCCTGGTTGCTCCTCATGTCTCTGCAGCTGCAGCTTTAACCTTGATTAGTGCTGTTTAACACTGCCACCTGTTTGTGTGTGTGTGTTTGTGTGTCTGATCCTCTTCATTATAATCCGCCAGCGCTCAGGTTTGGCTCTAATTAAGCTGTTATTTCTTCAACACTGCCTGCATTAACAGAGGATGTTTATTGGAACGCCGCAGTCCTCCTTTTAAAATCTCTGCAATGTGATGAAGAGCCGCTCCAAATATCAGTCGATCGCTTCCTCTGTCCTTAATCATCTGATAAACCAAAGCGTGTCACTGGATCCCTCCAGACAGGCCCAGTAACTGCAGCTTGGCTTTAATCACATTGACTTTTCTGGTAAATATTTTGAGCCGGATGCAAGTTGTACTCCACGTGAGCGCCTTCAGAGCAGTGCTTTCCAAAAGTGTTTAGTATTTAATTCATAATTTAGTATTTCATTAATATTATTATTTTGCTGCATTTTATGAGTTCAGCCAACTATAACTGTGTTCCGTATACTCTTTAAAAAAAGTTTTCAATCTCATCAAAATATAATGTTGTTGCCAAAAGATTTAAGGAGGTTCAAAAAAGTAATCAAAAGATGGTTGTTTGATGAGGATAATTAGTTTGCATGGTGGACGAGGATGTTTTTATTTTATATGTTATTTGATTGTGTATAGGGTTGTAGCTGGAAGGCCACTCGCTGCGTGGGACGTATGTTGGATAAGTTGATGGTGCGTTCCGCTGTGGCGATCCCTGACTGATAGAGGGACTAAGCCGAAAAGAAAAATTCATGAATGAATGAATGAATGTATTTCTGAATTATTTTGTTCCAGTTTTAAAAATGTATGAGGTACTGTCTGTTTTATGCATCATCGGTATTTTGAAGCCATACTTTGTTTTATTTAACAGCGAGGACCACAATGGAAGCAAGCCCAGGGCTTTATTGTGTTTTATCCTCGACAGTTTTTATTTCAAAATGTATGGGATACTTGTACAGCTTGTCTAAAATCTGTCAAATAAAATTCAATTCAATTCAATTCAACACATTTATCTTAATTATCTTACAATGCACAGGTTGTTTTTTCTGACTTTTTGATACTTCATTTTTCATAATAAATTATTTAAAATTATCCTTAAAATTAAAAATATTCTTATTTCTGCAATTGTGCTCGGCCCTCAGGGCATATGGAGTCCCTTGGGGATCTGCTCTTGAAACACATCCAACTCTCCGTTGGTTTACTAACACCTCTCTACAAATTGTTGTTTCAGGTATCTATTCCCGCCTTCTTGAGGCTAACCAAAGGCAATTTTCAATACCAATGATTTGGGTTGGTGAGTTATCTGAGGACCAGATTAAATGGGAGATGGTTAGGGAAAACATATTTTGTTTTTCATAAAATCCAAAGCACCAGTTAATACATTAAGTTATGTCACAGATTTTACTGGACACCAAATAAACATTTTCACTGTAAAGTATTCTCAAGTCCCCATTGCAGTTTCTGTTCTCAGCAACAGGTTGGAACATTTATACATGGTGTGGGAATGTGTAAAGGTGTATGAGTTTTGGGAAAAAACTTCCATCAATATTATCTGAAATTATTGGTAACGATATACCAGTGCAACCAGTTGTGCTACTTTAAAATGATGATGATGATTCCAGTATGGATTTTACGGAGCGACAAAGAAATGTCTGGTTGGAAAGATTAACATCTGCAAAAAAGATAATTGCGCAAAGAGTGTTTTTAAAATGTTTGTCAACTTCAAACTAGAGGTTTACAACACAAAAAAAACTTTGCTGCCTAAAATATTTAAGTTGAATTGAATTAACTTATATCAGTCCATTCATTCATTTTCTTTTCGGCTTAGTCCCTTTATTAATCAGGGGTCGCCACAGCAGAATGAACCGCCAACTTATCCGGCACATGTTTTACGCAGCGATGCCCTTCCAACACTGGGAAACACCCATTCTGGTGTTCTGTAAATGAGCTCTGGTATGATTGGCTCACCTCTTAGCATGCAAAGGATGGAATGCTTTGATTTTCTGTCAAATCCAATACAGTTGGCCATTCTTGTCTCTTCAAAGGTGAAATCTGTAAAAATCAGACGGAAATTCAGATTAAAACTGTGCAACTTTTAATGTTTACCACATTTTTTATTTTATTCCAAAACATTCACCCACTCATTGTCTATTGGCAGGATTTAAAGCCTCGAGTCTGTTTTGGTATGTGTGTAGACTCAAGTGATTCACCATTTTTCATTTCATGACATGCTAATTTTCCACAACTGGTGGGCAATTTTCCTGATTTTCAAGTGGATTTAAGTCTGATTGTGCTCTGATTAAATTACACCCTTTTACCAAGTCTTGGTTTTTGTCAGTGCCAGTGGTTAATTAGGTTGACCTTAAGAAAAATGGCTAACTGATCATATCTGTGTAGCAATTCACTCTGATTTCTATGAGATTTAAAGCTGATTTTTTTTTATAGCACAGCGAATTTATTCATACACTCTAGCATAATTCCCCAAGAGTCTAATTTAATGCTGTAATGCGTGTGTTTGTCTCTGATTTCATCTGCTAATTTGTCGTCTATTTTTATTCGGTAATATGTTTAAACATCTGAAAATACGTGAACACACAGATGCGCACTTTTAACTAGCTTAACAACCTGTGCTCATCTAATTTTTACTCACACGTTGCAATGTTTATCATATTTTCTCCCACGTCTATTTGATAATTTCCCTGGGGACTAATTGGATGTGAGGGGGTGACAGCGCTGTAATTATTTTATTCCTTTATTGGACTCGATGAAGGCTCGAAATGAGATACTGGACAAAAGAATAATCGTGCACTGGACATTTGTTTTTTAAATCACAGACGGTTTATCATAAATGGGTTCATGTTGTAATGTTAATTCAAAACTTTAAAGGGGTAGTTCACACAAAAATCTAAATTACCTCAATGTTTATTCTCCCTTATGTGGTTTTAAACTGTTAGTGAGTTCCTTTCTTCTGTTGAACACAAAAGAAGATATTTTCATCTTAGACATTTGAGAAGATTTGGAATTTTTAACACAAAATAAGATGATCAAAATAAAAATAAATTAAAACTAATAGGAAAATAATTCAATCAGTAATAAATAATATTAATAATGTTAATAATAATAATAATAATAATTAGATTTGCTGTTATCCGCTGTGCTGTTGTTAAAAAGCAACACTTTTACATCATATAAAAATATATGTAATGTTCATTGTGTGAGGTAATGAAAATACAATGCAAGTAGCGCGATGCAAATGACCCACAAATAACGGTGCGACTCTGTAATTGGTCTGGTTACCGGGGACTCTTATTGCCGATGGCAAGTGTCAATATGTGACTTCAGACGATTACATTAGGCTGCATTGGGTTCCTTCCTTTTCTTTTATCCCTTTTCTTTTATTATTGTATGCATCCCTTTGATTTATTTTGTCTGAGAGAGAGAGAGAGATATGACGAATGTCCATGTGTGCCCAATAGAAACGAGGCAGCCATCAGGCACGGGAGAAAACACTCCATGGCAACACTGCTGTAACTTTCACTGAGAAATATTTCTCTGCCTGCGTCAAGTCCAGCCGATGTCCCGCCCTCAAGAGCCATATGACCCACTTTGATTGGTAGGTTCGTTCACCTCCACACACAACACTGTGCTATACATATCAAACATTAAACTTTCAAATTAAGGCAGGGGCCATAACCAATCGTCTTGCGGGCTGCAAGTTTGAGACCCCTGCATTAGAGCATCCAGATATATGAAAAAATATTAAATAGATTAAAGTGCTGACATATAGCACCATTGGTCAGTCCACAAATTTTGTAAGAATTGTTTTATGTGATAATATTTATTCATATTTTTATAAATACTGATTTTGTGGTGACTTTTCTCAAAACTTTTGCCATTTTTGCTTCAACTCATGTTTTGTGAAAATACACAAAAAATCTTGTCCAATTTTTCATTTCAAGAACCATTAGTCCTGCAAAAATGTGGAGACAGTTTAGATATATAATCCAATATTATGCATAATGTACAATAATAAACAAAAACATCACACTGTGATCTGATGTGAAGGGACACATAGGGACTTTCATTGCTTCTCAGGCTAAATTATGAGGTGTAAGACTCAATGTTCACTGAGCTAAAGACACCCGTCAGACGTTAATGCCTCTGAGCGACTGCAGTTAAGTCAATCTCCATTTATTTCAGTCACACAGCGGATGATAATGGCCCTCATCACACACCGATGATGATGATGATTTTATCGTCTTTGACGCGCTCTGGGTGGGAAATGCGTGATGGAGACCCTCTATTTGGCAGGCGAAGTGTTACATATTGAGATGTTGCGCATAAATATGCAAAAATAATCTTCGGCTCTGTATGCTGGAATGTTAATCAGCCGGGCCTGAAGGGACAGCGATCTGGTCTAATTGGTAAATCCCACTAACTGCTGAATAGCTGCTATCGGAGATGGAAAAACAAGAATTAAGACGGTTATTCATGCAGTTAGAGGTGGGCAGAGTGTGAATTATAATGACTATATATCAATGTGGAGACAGACAGAAAATGGGAATGTGTCGTTACAGTGTAATGCATTCTAAGTGTTTATGACATGGGAGCCTGATTCCCATTGATCTCCATTGACTCTTTTTACTAGATGGAGCAACAAATAATAACTTGGTAGATGGTAGATTTTTCAGATGAATCATCTGTTGAACTGCATCACGATCATCACAATTACTGCAGAAGACCTACTGGAACCAGCATGGAGCCAAGATTCTCATAGAAATCAGTCAAGTTTGGTGAAGAAAAAAATCATGGTTTGGGGTTACATTCAGTTTAGGGGTGTGCGGGAGATCTGCAGAGTGGATGGCAACATCAACAGCCTGAGGTATCAAGACATTTGTGCTGCCCATTACAAACCACAGGAGAGGGCAAAGTCTTCAGCAGGATAGCGCTCCTCATACTTCAGCATCCACATCAAAGCTCCTGAAAGCAAAGAAGGGCAAGGTGCTCCAGGATTGGCCAGCCCAGTCACCACAGATGAACATTATTGAGCATGTCTGGTGTAAGATGGAGGAGGCATTGAAGATGAATCCAAAGACAGACAGAGAATGGGAATGTGTTGCTACAGTGCAATGCATTCTGGGTTTTTAGGACCATTGATGTCTATTGACCCTTTTCACTAGACAATGATGCATTCTTCCCTCGAAAATATTTAATATCTTGATTATTGAAAAAAAATATGTACATTTATACATATGTATATTTATAGCTATACAGTTTAATGTATAATATTTGCAGTAAATTACAAAATAACCTACTGCTTTTGTGAGGTGTTTATAACGCATTACCTATTTGTAGAAAATTTCTAATAAATTTGATTTTTAAGCTTTTTTGAAAGTCATGAAAACACTGTCATGGACTCTTTCTTTTATTATTTGAGCAAATAGGAATACAATAAAGTATTTGTGGTATTCTACCATTCACTGCTATCTAACTTTACCCAAATGGTGACTTACCCAGGCAAGATACTCGAATATGAGACTTGTCCATTGACTATTATATCATACATACACTCATCAGCAACAAACTGTAAGCGCTCACACTATAAATAAAGAAGAATAACATAGATGTGAATGTTTTCTTGCAGCAGCATGTTGATATCCTGTCACTTACTGGAGACATTTATTATAAAATGCATATTTTCAGCTTCTCAGAGACAAAAAATACGTTTATAAATGTATCTACATGTTAGTTCGTTTTATTGGAAGGTTTTTTAAAAACATATTACTACAAAACTGTCAGCGTATTCTTGGCATTGTCAAAAAACATGGCGGAACGCAATTCACCGTGACGTAGATTCCCATTCTCTACTGAGGAAAAATAGAGTAGAAATGTACAAATGCTTAATTCAACTGATATATGTAGAGCTTAATTCGTTAAATATACGTTTACACCACCATAAATGGCATATACACACGTTAAAAGTTAATAACTCGCATGGCATGGTTGTATTCGTTATAATTCCATTCATTTTCGTTCATAACGTCTAGCGTGCTAATCGCGACCGTCGAATTTGGCACTCAACCCTTATTATAACTACACTAACATTTCACAACTCGTGTAAAACGGTGTTCAACAAACACTACGAGAAAAGTATTTGAAGTATACCTGAAGGAGGAGAGAAATAAATGGAGAATGAATTGATGAGAGCGTTGCAAGCCTCCACAGCTGCAGATCAAAAACAAACCCAGCCTCTCTTTCGTTTTTAATGAGTGCGCGATAGCTCGTGCGCACAAATGCGCATGCGTGATCACGTACACCATAAAGTTACTATAACCTAAATAAACACAAGCAATTAATAAATTTATAAAGCAGGGAAAATAATGATGACAAATTTGTGACCTTTATAAAAACAACACTTTGATAAATAGAAAGAATAATATCTTATAAAAATGAGCTACATTAATCTTTCAGTATATAAGACATTCTACCTGAAACAAACATTATGTGGCCCTGAAACAACATAAATACAGTGAATAAAAAGTATTTCATCCCAAAAATGTCTAAAATGGACTGTTGGTTGATTTCTGTGAGTTGTTCTGTAAAGAAATGTGTCATTCGGTTCTCAGATTTCTTTTATTAAAAAACACTTTACAAATGTACAACCCTGTCATTGTCAGCGGCGTAGCAAACCGGGGTGGGGGTGTACGTCCCCCTCACTTTTAGAGACAGACCATTTAGAAACAGGTGATTAATAATTATATGAACGTATGATCTCATACAGCCGTCCCCCCCACTTTTAAAATGTCCACTATGCCCCTGGTCATTGTCCTCAGCCCAACTGAATCTACAGCTTTAATAGTTTTGTTATGCTAAAAACTGTTATTTAGGGGGGGGAAAACTTCAGAAATAGCAAGTTTGAGATGTTATCATTCGCATCAACTGATTAAAAGCATGAAATTATAAATAAATTATACAAATAAATACTTCTTTACAATTGTCCCCATGTTTCTGTCAGTTCTGTCATGTACATTTGCATGAAATTTAATATAAACATGTGTGCAATACACATTTAATGTCTCAGAAATGACATAATTTGACGAGGAGAAGCTAACAGTGATCAAGGATGCCTTCTATCATTGAATTGTATGATCTTATGCTTGTTTTTTGTATGATTTTTTGAGGACGACAAGCCTAAGTCAGGCCCTGTCACATTTTTTATAAGTAAACATGTACGTTTCTGGTAGAATGTCCCATATATTAGCCTACTAAGGAGGATCAGAAATATTTGAATATTTTAATATATCTTATATATAATATTGCGTTTACAGGTTATTTTAAAAGTCCAAACTTGTTTACCTTATAGTTTGCTTCTTTTTCTTTGGATTTCTGAAACATTGCTTTCACTTTTAGACTAAAATTTTCTGATCTTTTTTCTTGTCTTAGTTTTAAAACTTCTCTAAATTCTCTGAATATAAATTGAAAGCAAAAGTTCAGCTCTGTTGTACTTATATAAAAAATAAATAAATAAAAAATAAATAAATAAATATATATATATATATATATATATATATATATATATATATATATATATATACATACATAGTGATAAAATATATATCTAGTAATATAACCCTCATTTCTTTGCAGAAAATCCCCAAAGAAATAATTAAAGTCTTGTCACCTTCGGGTTTGAGTAAGAAAAATATTATTAGTTCCCATATTTATAGCCACCACCTTTTCGCAAGAAATTGCTTTAAAAAAATATAATAAAAATCTGTTTAGCGTTAGCGTTTGTTATTTTACCCAACCTATGTTTTTAACTTTGGGTTTCATCTCACAAAGTGTTGTTTGGTTTCAGCAGCTGCTGTGAAGTCTTTTTTTAGCCTGTTTTTAGACAAATTTATCATCGTCATTATTGTCGTGAGCTTGTTTAGCCGGCAGGGGTGTGAATTTGACGGCTCACCCCCGCCGCTTCTCAAATGTCAAACCTTTTAAGCTCGTCTCTAATACCTGCCACTTTTGTACCACCAAAATATAAAAAGTTTGTCTTCAAAGGAATTCAATTTAGGGGCTGTATTTGTTTAAATTAGTTAAAAGAAAATTCACATCATTTTTCTGTGAAAATAGATTAGTCCGACTGAGCCCACATGCTGACTCTCAAAAAAAATAGATGTATTTGCATTTCATTCTAGAGGCATTTGGTTATTCCCCCAAAATTGCTTGTTTGAAATATTAACCAAGGCAGAAATACTTTAAAAAATAAAGCAAATCTTACGCCACTGATTTAAAATTGGCTTCCGCTGTGCATATAGACGCAAACTAGCCTCCCAGGAACAATCCTGAATTATTAACCTCCCATTTTGTATTTTCCATTTCACTGCTTTTCAATGGATTCCTTAGCGTGTAAAGGTTTTTTCCATGCCTCCTTCTTATTACGGGCCCAATACCTTTGTGGAGTGACCCGAGAACGAGCGGTCACATCCAGTCGGTCCACTCCAAAAACCACAGAGGAGAAATTGTGGGGTCATTACGGCGCTCGCGGGGAATGAATTCATTTGAAGGCATCGTGGGTCAAATGATTGAAGTCCAGCGTCAACCCAGATCTGTTTCAGAGTCAATTACGGACATGGACAACAAACTCTGTCTTCTTCGTCTTTCTTTCAGTTCTTTACAAACAAATCGGCTGTATTGGAGGTTTTAAAAAGAACAACCCGAGTCCCGCAGGTTTGTTTTGACATTCATTTTAGTGACAGTAAAATCAAAGACAGTTGCGGACTGTTAAATATAAGCTCCACAGCAGATGGCTTACAGCTTTCACAGTGACTTTACAAAATATCATACAACACTATAATCAGAATCATCCTTCATCTGGAGTCCACACACACATTTATTATACTGTAACTGCGATTAGTTGCTTTACTAAAAGAGTCTGTAAACCCTGCCAACCTGATTATTATCAAGTAGGACATGTTCCTGGATTTATATCTATGTTGATCCTGCAATAACATTCCAATCAGCCAATCAGCATTAAGGGATGCATTTACAGTTTATGTTAAGTTTAGGCTTACGGTTAGGTTCATATTCAGCAGGCACACAACATCATAAGACATTAATATTAGATTAGATACAGGTTGTGATGTCGGGTGACCAAAATTTAATGTCTGGCCAGCGTCTAAGGACAACATTATTTTAACGTCCAATAATGACATCAAATGATGTTGATATTTGGTTGATCTTAGGTTGTACTGGAAAGTGACCAAAATCCAACAACGATTCAACATCTTAAACCAATGGTCTCAAACTCAATTCCTGGAGAGCCGCAGCTCTGCATAGTTTAGGTCCAACCACCTCCAGCTCACACCTTAATAGTCCATAGTAGACTTGAACATCTTGATTATTTGGAGCAGCTGTGTTTCATTAGGGTTTAAGCAAAACTATGCCGAGCTGCACTCCTCCCAACACAATCTCACGGCAATTCGTAACTTTTAGTGGCTAATTTGTATGAATTCGTACGATCTAATTCGTACGATTTAGTTCGATTTGCTCATCCCCCAATGACGGTTGGGTTTAGGGGTGGGGTTAGGTGCCACGCCTCCTTTTTAAAATTGTACAATTTCGTACAAATGAACTCGTACGAATTAGCCACTAAACTGACAAAACGTAAAAGACTTACGTTTTCTCGTGAGATCAGGCTGCTCCTCCAGGAATCGAGTTTCAGACCTATGTCTTAAACCGTCATATTGACGTCAAATACTGACATTTATTCATCAGGTATGGCATCCAAAATCCAACGTCTGATAGACATCATAGTGATAACATCCACACAACGTCAAGCTAAACCATCATTAGACGTTGATATTTGGTGGATTTTCGGTTGGACGTTTACCTGACGTTGGGTTCTGACGTCAACCTGATTTTCACTTTCAAACAAAATTAAATGTCCCGATGACGTTAGGGTACAACATCAATCTGACGTCATGTGACCTCCTGTGCCTGCTGGATATACTTCTACATGATTGTTATCCAACTATTATTCCCTTCTGATTTTGGGAATGGTTGGGTTTAGGGGTAGGGAAGGCATAGGTGTTAATCCAAGATCGCATCGTACTTGCAAAAATCATGGCGTGCCCGTAAACCCATTGTAACTTGTAACTGCTACAACTTAATTTTGTTATAGTTGTGCACATAGTTTATTTACGTAATTATTTTAAAGCAACTCATTTTTAAAATAAGTTAACTAATGTCTTTTTACAGCATAGAGGTACATTTTAAAAAATATATTTTCTTCTGCATTTAATCCACAATATAGTAAAAATTTTAACGTTTTGATGTTCTACCACAGTTTAAAACAACCGATTTCAATGTAAATATAAATATGTAATATGTAATAAATATAAATATATATATGTAAAATCTCATTTATTTATTTGAAGCATTATTACTTAAATCTTTATTATCATAAATCTTCAGAAATCATACTAATATGTTGAATTGATGCTAAAGATACAATTTTTACAGTATTGCTTGATGAATATTTCTAAATTTGTAACTTTAGAATTGTTTTTACTGTCCCTTTTGGTCAATTGAATGCATCCTTGCTTTAAATACAAAAAAGTGTGTAGTAAGTGTATCTTGAGTAAAAAGAGAAATGTTCAAAGTGCCAACAAAGCCAAATTAGATTTAGATTACAGAGCTAGATAAGATAAAAAGCAAATAAAAGTACCTGGATGGAATAAAGAAGTGCAGAGATTGCATTGTGATTGCAACCATTTCTCAGGATCTATTTCTTTATTTTTAAGCACTGAGAATGAACTAACCTTAAAAACTAAAAAACTTTTTAATGTAGTGAACGTTACACCCATCATGATCTAAAAACTACTTATAGTCAGGGATTAAAATTGCTGTATATACAGTTGAACACAAAATTATTAGTTTGAATTATTTTTAAAGTATTTCCAAAGTAATATTTAACAGAGAGGTTAAAGGTTTTTTTAACACATTTTTAAACATAAAAACTAATAACTAAATTCAAATAACTTATTTTTTTAAATCTTTGACCGTACAATATATATTACTAGTTATTTGGCGAAATGCTAGTGCAATTTAAAGGCTTAACTAGGTTAATTTGGATAACTAGGTAAGTCATTGGACAACAGTGGTTTGTTCTGTAGCCAATCTGAAAAAATAAGGGGGCAAATAATGTTGACCTAAGCAGTTTTTACTAATATTTTTACCTTTTTTTTCAATAAAAGTAGTAATACTTTCTCCAGAACAAATATTATTGGTTAGCTACTTCAATAACGGATAATTACCAGCCAATCATGATCCAGCTTTGAAAAAGGGTGGAGTTGGGCAGTGACTCATTAGCATTTAAAGAGACATGCACCGAATAGGCTCACTGTTTATGACAGTAAAAAGTGAGTTTATTTACACTACCATTGAGACAATTTACCAACGATAAAAACTTTTCATTAAGACCCCAGAGAAAAATATGAACTGTAAAATGAGCATTCGATGTTACCTTTAAAGGTCCCATGAAGTTAAAATAAAGTTATTTAGATGTTAGTATCAGCATTGTTAGTTTATGATATCTATAAGCTACTGCACACCAAAACAGTCACAAAATTCACTTAATTAACACTTTAAAAATTGCTTCGTTAAACATCGCTTATTTGAAAAAGAATCCAGATTTCACATGAGAGCTAATAATTATGTCTTCAACTGTATATCAGTTTGATGTTGTCATTATCTAGATCATTTTATTGCATTAATTACTTAACCTTCTACAGGTCAATGAAGGATCTGAAAGCATAAAACCTAATTTAATGATTATCTTGAAGGGTGAATTAGCATATAAATGATCTCAAAGCTGACAGACATGAAGCAATGGTGTAATTTTGCCTTAACGGGGTCTTTAAGTGTGAGAGATGTAATTGAAAACAGCTCCACGGTCGAGTGTCGATCCACCCTCTCGATGGAGAATCATCTTCATCCGCTGTATATTTTTACAAACACTCAGCTAAATACTTTGAAGCGACGACAGAGCGGCACTTCTTTACCGGCAGCATTTCCAACCTGAAGCACATAAATACACATGTAATGGAGCTCAGAGCAGGAGGTCAATCACAGAGACCCTCATCATAATACTCACAGATTCGAGTGGAAGCTCTTCATGGGAGCGAAGCCGTAGCTGGAAATAAGAGAAAATACGGTTGAATCTGGAACTGAAAAACACTGTGTGTGTTGCATTGCAGATCCTGAACTTACTACTTGTCATGGCTATCCAATAAAGTCTTCAGGCAAGTGATGTCATCAGTGATGTCATCATCGAGGAGAGCTTTTGAAGTTAAAAGGAAGGTAAGGCGGCATGAGTTTGTTTACTCAAAAATGTGCATTCATTCAATTTCCTTCAGCTTAGTCCCTTGTTTATCAGGGGTTGCCACTGCAGAGTGAACCGCCAACTATTGCAGCATATGTTTTACACAGCGGATTCCCTTCCAGCTGCAATGAGAAAAACCTATAGACTCTCACATTCACACACACACACACGCACACGCACACGCACACGCACACACACACACACACACACACACACACACACACACACACACACACACACTTATACACTATGGCAAATTTAATTTGCACAATTCGCCCAAAGCACGAGTTTGGATTGTGGGGGAAACCGGAGCACCCGGAGGAAATCTACATATGGAACAATATCAATGTCAAAAGTATTGAAATAAAAAGCTTGTCGAATAGCACACAAGCAAGTTGTTGACCGTTCATTCTGGGATATTCCCTTCATATATTAAATAAAGCAATTTCGCTGTTGTCTCTTCTGAATTTAGTTATTTCTTTCTAACACAAAGAAGATATTTTAAAGAATGTTAATAGACAAACTAACCACCAACTATAGAATCTCTGTTTGATTTAGAAAGGGGTGGAGAGGGCAGTGACTCATTAGCATTTAAAGAGACATGCACCAAAATGGCTGACTGCTTATAACAGTAAAAAGAGTGTTTATTTCCACTGCCACTGGATCATTTAACCAAAATAAGAAAAATACTTTTTATTAAGACCCCAAAGAACTGTAAAATGGGCATTCGATGTTATCTTTAGAGGCCCCATGAAATTAAAATAAAGTTATTTAGATGTTAGTATCAGTATTGTTAGTTTTTTAGGATATTTATAAGCTACTGCGCACCAAAACAGTCACAAAATTCATGTTTATGAGATATAAAACTGCTATAAACTGATTTCACGTCACCTCATTCTTCAGTTTTTTATCAAATATTCTGATCAATCAAATGCTCTGTCGTGTTTAACATGCCCCGCCCCTTCAAGAAGCTTCACATTTGATGCTTAAGATCTAAACAACTCGAACTGGCAAAGCTGTGATAAAACAAAACACTATAGCCTGTTTTTTTAAAGAGGGGAGGAGCTACTCTATGTCCCACCCCCTCTCTTTATGATTCAGTTGAGATTACGTCAAACATAGAATAAAAAATTGCACATTTCAAAGCACTTCAAAGGACCTTTAATATGGCATTCTCCACTCACCGCTGCACTCCAGACCACAGAGGTTGAGTGAAGACCCCGATCCGGAACCACAAGCCACACGATCACTCAGCTGGAAGATTCCCAACCATCTCCATAAGTCAACATCACCACGCTCCTCCTCTGAAGAAGAATCTCCAGAGCTCTCCTCCTCAGATACGGCCTCTGCTCCGCTTCCGAAAGAGTCCTCCAGGGTCTGTTTAGGGAGGAGAGCTTGACGCCACATGGAGAAGATCTCTTTTGCTCCCTGGGTTTCAACACTCTCGGCTTTATAGACCGATCTTCTACTTCTTATTCTTTTGGGATGACTTGGTGGATGAACAGGGATGATGTGTTCATCTTCCATGTTCTCCTCATCCTCCTCTTTTGCTGGTAGTTTTTCCTGGTTGGGTTTGTGAGGGATTGGGAATGGAGGTTTGATGTTGTCTTGGTGGATCTGGATGCTGGTGACGAGGCTGGTGTTGAAGCCCGAAGTGTTTTCCACATTACAAACAACTGAAGGAAAATTGAGAAAACTAGGTTGGATGCTTGATCATGAATGAGGTGTATGAGTTACTGATGAAGACAGGAATCTTAGTGAATTATTAATCAAATTTGGACCTTTTGCTTAGCTAGTTCCAGCACAAATCCTCTTTTAGGATAAAAACCCACATGAAAAAAATACTATAGTAATTTACGGTAAATTCTATAGTGTTTATGAACCCTATAAATTGTACTTGAATTAATCTGTTGCAGTAATTACATGGGCTTTGGTAACATGACAACTATAATATATAAAAATGACCCAAGTGCAACTATAGGGATATTTTATACTACAATACACCACAGTTTACAGTATTTATTACAGTCTATCAGTTCTCTATGGGTAATACTACAGTATGCTGGAGCATTCATTAACAAAGTGTTGTAAATACTATAATACAGTGCATAGGGAAAGTATTGATAGCGCTTCACTTTTTCCACATTTATTTATGTTACAGCCTTATTCCAAAATGGATTAATTTATTTCCTCAAAATTCTACACACAATACCCCATAATGACAATGTGGAAAAAGAGTTTTTTAAATTGTTGCAAATTTAATAAAAATAAAAAACCTGAAAAATCACATGTACAGAAGTATTCACAGCCTTTGCCGTGAAGCTCTAAATTGAGCTCAGGTACATTCTGTCTCCACTGATCATTCTTGAGATGTTTCAGCAGCTTTATTGGAGTTCACCTGTGGTAAATTCAGTTGATTGGACATGATTTGAAAAGGCATACACCTGTCTATATAGGGTCCCAGGGTTGACAGTGCATGCCAAAGCACAAACCAAGTTTGAAGACAAAAGAATTGTCTGTAGACCCCCAAGACAGGATTGTCTCGAGGCACAAGGCTGGGGAAGGTTACAGAAACATTTCTGCTGCTCTGAAAGTTCCAATGAGCACAGCGGCCTCCATCATCCGTAAGTGGAAAATGTTTGGAACCACCAGGACTCTTCCTAGAGCTGGCCGGCCATCTAAACTGAGTGATCGGGGAGAAGGGCCTTAGTCAGGGAGGTGACCAATAACCTGATGGTCATTCTGTCTGAGCTCCAGCGTTCTTCTGTGGAGAGAGGAGAACCTTACAGAAGGACAACACTCTGTGCAGCAATCCACCAATCAGGCCTGTATGGTAGAGTGGCCAGACAGAAGCCACTCCCCGTCTGTAATTTGCCAAAAGGCATCTGAAGGACTCTCAGACCATAAGAAACAAAATTCTCTGGTCTGGTGAGACTCAAATTGAACTCTTTGGAGTGGATGCCAGGTGTTACATTTGGAGAAAACCAGGCATCGCTCATCACCAGGCTAATACCATCCCTACAGTGAAGCATGGTGGTGGCAGCATAATTCTGTGGGGATGTTTTTCAGCAGCAGGAACTAGTCAGGATAGAGGGAAAGACGAATGCAGCAATGTACAGAGACATCCTGGATGAAAACCTGCTTCAGAGTGCTCTTGACCTCAGACTGGGGCGACAGTTCATCTTCCAGCAGGACAATGACCCAAAGCACACTGTCAAAATATCAGTGGAGTGGCTGCACAACAACTCCGTGAATGTCCTTGAGTGGCCCAGCCAGAGCCCAGATCTAAATCCTATTGAACATATCTGGAGAGATCTGAAAATGGCTGTACATTGTCACTTCCCATCTGACCTGAAAGAGCTTGAGAGGTACTGCAAAGAGGAATGGGCAAAAATTCCCAAAGACATGTGTGCCAAGCTTGTGGCATCATATTCAAAAAGACTTGAGGCTGTATTTGCTGCCAAAGGTGCATCAACAAAGTATTGAGCAAAGGCTGAGAATACTGATGTACATGTGATTTTTCAGACTTTTTATTTTTATAAATTGGGGTATTATGGGACATTGTGTGTAGAAGTTTGAGAAAATAAATGAATTTAATCCATTTTGGAATAAGGCTGGAACATAAAAAAATGTGCAAAAAGTGAAGCGCTATGAATGCTTTCCGGATGCACTGTAGTATGGAGTATAATACACTTAACTGATAGTACGGTTCAAAAACACTGTAGTAATTACTATAAATTACTAAAGTATCTTTAATATGGGAAGCTACTGTCCAGGTTGACTATAGCATTTTTGTTTGCAGAAGTCAGTTTACTTATATTTGCTCCATGATTTAATTCCCCCCAAAAAGCACGACTTAACCTAGGTTGTGCCTATGTTTTATTAGTAAAATGAGCTAATCATTTGTGCATTATCACTAAACTGGTCACAGAAACATCCACTCCTATTCCCGTTTTTTTAAGAATCCACTCTCATAATAATTTGCACTGTTTATAGTGATAGTTCATAGTGATTTTGGCGACTATGTATTTCTTGTGCCATATGAATCACAGAGACACTTTTGTCTTTTTAAAGCATGAATATCCAGTCCTAAACCAACACGCTGCTCTAAACACATGAATTAAAAGTCCAAATTCATGTGAAATCACCCTTATTCACCTGTTGAGAGATTTCCTGACATTTTCAGAGCAGTTAGAGTTACTCACGACTGGCGATAAGTTGATCCACAGTCATTTTGTGTCCAGTAGCGCGAGCCCGCGCCACCTCCAGCTGCTCCTTCAGCTCACATTTACTCACAATCCGTCCATGAGTCACAGCAAACGCCAGCAGAAGCAGAGCACACGCAGACAACATCTTCATCTCAATGAACGCTGCAGATCAAACACAACTCAATCAATACTGAAATCGATGACAATGAAGGACAAAACAAATCATTCGGCAAAATGAGCAACATCGTGACTGTGATGAGGAAAAAACAGCATTCTGTCTTGAGACGTCTTATGGTGCTGCACAATATATCGGAAAAGTATCGTTATCACGATAATAGCATATACAGCATCTATATCAGAAGTGCAATAAATTTCGTTAATTTTACGTGCATTTGTTTACTGCATGCATATGTTTATCCAAATCTGACCAATCAGATGGGGCCTTTACTATCTTCATCTATTTACTATTTCACGTTATCTGAACCTAGAGATAAAAATAAACACTAATGCTAGGAGAAGAGAGAGGAAAATGTCAACAGCCAATCAGTATCTGAAGTTTTCAGTCAGTCGTAGTTTTCTTAATTTTAAAATTCGTAATTTTCTTCGTTTTTTTAATATGACCATTGCATAAATAAAATATTTTAACTGCTGATAAAATAGAATTTTAAAAAAGTTAGTTATATCGTAAGAAATATCGTTATCGCAACACTCAAAAACAATATCGCAATAACAATTTCAACAATATTTTTCCAGCATCCTGCAGCCTTAATTTTTAAATGCATTTACCCCGCTGACAATTTAAAGTTGTAAAAATTTTCCCATAGCATGTGCATTTAGTTAAAAAACTTTATTTTTAAATGTCTTTATGATTTTCAAAACGACTAGCAACGTTTTAGCCATTTTAATAAAGTTTTTGCTTGGTTATGAGAACATTATTGTAAGAACATTTTTCTATCAACATTATAAGAGCATTAATCAAGCACAAATAACTTTCTAAACCAACCCAGGCTCATTAGAAACACATGCCTCAGCCTATATTGTTTGCGAAATGTAAAATATGTTGCTCTATGTACGTTTCATTGCATGTTTTAGATGAAAAATCCACTAGAGGGCACTGTGTACATTTTTGAGAAACATAAAATACATTGCTCCAGGTACGTTTCATTGCATGTTTTAAATGGCAAATCTACTAGAGGGCGCTGTCTACATTTTTTTGCGAATATGAAATACAATACATAAGGTGTGTTTTGTTGTAAGTTTCAGATGACAAATCCACTAGCAGGTGCTGTCCATATTTTTGAGAAACATAAAATATGTTGCTCTGGGTATGTTTCATTGCATGTTTTAAATGGCAAATCCACTAGAGGGCGCTGTCTACATTTTTTGCAAATTTGAAATACAATACATAAGGTGTGTTTTGTTATAAGTTTCAGATGACAAATCCACTAGCAGGTGCTGTTGTCCATATTTTTGAGAAACATAAAATATGTTGCTCTGGGTGTGTTTCATTGCCCGTTTTAAATGACAAATCCACTAGAGGGTGCTGTTTACATTTTTTGAGAAACAAATACATTGCTCCGGGTACGCTTCATTGCACGTTTTAAATGGCAAATTCCCTAGAGGGCGCTGTCTACATTTTTGAGAAACATAAAATGCGTTCCTCCAGGTACGTTTTATGCACATTTTAAATGGCAAATCCTCTAGAGGGCGCTGTCTACATTTTTGCATATTTTAAATACAATACATAAGGTATGTTTTGTTGTAAGTTTCAGATGACAAATCCACTAGAGGGCACTGTGCAAATTTTTGGCGTTTTTAAAATACAATATATAGGGTACGTTTCATTGCACATTTTAAATGAGGGCAGTGTTTACATTTTTGTAAATCTGAAATACATTACTTGAGGTACATTTTGTTGTAGATTTCAGCTATACAAACTTGCCTAAAAAATATTGTTCTACAAACGTTTTATTATTAACTTTACAAGAACGTTATAAAAATGTTATAAGAACATTCCAAAAAAGTTATTATTTTAAAAATGTTATATGCTAACATTTAAAGAACTTGTATGGAACATTACTGAATGTTATGGGAACGTTCCCTGTTAGCTGGGGAGTTTGTATTGTAAAAAAAAATAACATAAATTAACAGTTTTTTGTATTTTCCTGATTTTGCAAACAACTTTTGATGTTAAACATTTGAAAAAGTGACTTTTATTTTACATTTTCTAATAGTTTAAAGCGAAATATTGTCAAGGTTGTTGTAAATTATGGTACAAAAGCCTGGAAATAAACTGCCAGTATTTTTTTTTATTATTTTACAGACTTATTTATACATATTTACTTAAACATACTTATACATATGTCACTTTGTTAAATTGTAGAGTTGAATTTTCAACATCAAAATTCGACAGAGCAGAGATCAACATCCCATAATGCAATTGACAACCGTAAATAAACAGAAAACATCAGATATTAGCAGTCTTGGTCCACTTGTTCAGTTCAGATGTGGACACATTCACCGCAAGCTCAACGTCACACAAACTCCAAGAACGTTAATTTATTAATTTTCCTTCGGCTAGGTCCCTTATTTATCAGGGGTCGCCACAGCAGAATGAACCGCCAAATATTCCTGCATACGTTTTACACGGCGGATGCCTTTCCAGCCGCAACCCAGTATTGGGAAACATTCATAGACACTCTCATAAACACACTCATACACTACAGCCAATTTAGTTTATTCAATTCACCTATACCACATGTGTTTGGACTGTGGGGGAAACCGGAGCACCCTAAGAAAACCCACACAAACACGGAAAGAACATGCAAACTCCACACAGAAATGATAACTGACTCAAACCAGCCACCTTCTTGCTGTGAGGCAACAGTGCTAACCATTGAGCCACTGTGCTGCCCACTACAAAAACAAATGTCCCCAAAACAAAGAGTGTCTTAAAGCAACAACCTATCAAGAGTTTTCCAAACTCTCATTTGTTCTGGAGTCCAGCAATACGGCTCCGTTTGCTCTTAGATAAAATGAAAAGCGCACTAAGCTGAAGTAGTTAAGTGAACAGATGTTTACGTGCTGATAGCAGCTCCGCAGACGTGAGGAGCATTTATAAAACACAGAAAGAAGGATGACAACCCAAAGAAACACACCGGGTGATGCTTTTCTTCTGTTTTAGCCTCAAATTAAGCCACTTTCTGGAGAAAACACATTTAAAAATGAGCTCCCACTGACACATTAGTGCTGTGAATCTTTTTAAGATGCAGGGACCATTTTAGATTGAAGCCACATTACATAAAGCTCTCAGAATCCAAACAAACAAATCTGTCATCAAGTGCAATTTGAGGACACCCGCTGCCTGACGGAATAAATAAATAATGTTTTTTATTAAATATAAAGTGTTAAAATATGAAGAAAGGGCCATTATTGTCGTCTTACCAGTAGAAGATGCTTGCTTGAGATTCATCTCTGGATTGCTGGTTGCTCTTATATATATACACACTCACAGCAGTGACCTGTAATCATATCAATACTGTAAACCGGTCACACCAAGACTAATAGTAAGACCATATTTTGTCAACCCACATGACAAAAGCTTCATTCTTTCAGTGTTGTTTTACCTTGGTGTTCCTTAAATTTAATATCCTTAAGAGTGTACTTAACGGGTGTTCGAGCACTTTACATTTCTGACAGTCATTGTCAGCTGATAAAAGTCAAATAGTCAGGTAATGACTCAAAGAGAAAGACGAGAATGTGTAAAACTATCTGTATGTATCAACTTTTTTTCCTGAAACTCAATCGAACTGCTACACTTTTGGGTTTTATTACTTGCTCTGTTTACAAAGTCCCTCCTTGTGCCAACAGTATAGGCTTTCATAAGGACGTGATGTGTGGCGCTGGAATGTTTTTGAAATGTGTACACTGCCGAATCACTGATAAGGTGAGTCGCATTTAAGCAACTTCAGCCTACGTATTTGTGAAACCGTAAAAACGTACTTCGGTTATCAAATCCCCCCCCGATCACCCTCTACACCAGGGGTCACCAATCTCGGTCCTGGAGGGCCGGTGTCCCTGCAGGATTTAGCTCCAACTTGCCTCAAGACACCTCCTGGGTGTTTCAAGTATACTTAGTAAGACCTTGATTAGCTTGTTCAGGTGTGTTTGATAAGGGTTGGAGCTAAAATCTGCAGGACACCGGCCCTCCAGGAAAATGTTTGGTGACCCCTGCTCTACACTGTAAAAGGTAATAGTTGATGAATAGTTTCTGTATTAAGTTATTCACAAGCGTTTTACGTTTATTTACGGCTGTGAATTGCATCATGGGATGTTGATCTCTGCTCTGTCGACTTTTGTCGTTGACATTTTAGTCGTTTGAAGTAATATGATGTATAAGAAATAATATAGAGAGAACTAAGTGATAACTTATGTACTGGATGTTTATTACAAAGGTTTTTGTAGCGTCTAAATCATACTCAAATAAAAGTACCATTACTTGCCTAAAAATGTAGTGCAAGTAGAGTAAAAGTATCTGTTGTCAATATTACCCAAAGTATGTGCAAAAAGTAGCCATTTTAAAAGTACTCAGGAGTAGTGAGTAGTGAGTATTACACTGTAAAAAGCTGATGCATTTACATGTCATTTGTGGATGTGTGTAAACGAAACATTCTGTAGTGCATTTAGTTATAGCCCAGCAGACACACAACATCATAAGACGCTAATATTAGGTTAGATTTAGGTTGTGATGTCAGGTGACCAAAATTCAAGTCTAACCAGCATCTAAGGACATCGTTATTTTGATGTCCAATAACGACTTCAAATGACGTTGATATTTGGTTGATTTTGGGTTGAGTTAAAAAGTAAAAATCCAACATCAAGCCAACATCTCAAACCAACGTCATATTGACGTCAAATACTGACATTTATTTGTCAGGTATGGCAACCAAAATCCAACATCTGATAGACGTCATAGTGGTAACGTCCACACAACGTCAAACTGAAACATCATTAGACGTTGATATTTTGTTGATTTTAGGTTGGACATTGGCCTGACAGTGTGTTCTGACGTCAACCCGATTTTCAATTCCGAACAAAATGCAACACGACATTAGGGTACAACGTCAATCTGATGTCCTGTTGACATCTTGTGCCTGATGGGCATTGAAGGACATTTTAGTCATCATTCAGTAAATATTCTTCATCTTCTCATCAGTGGCATGCATCTAAACAGTCTCTGGGTCAATGCATGTAAAGATTTCATCATCTTCCTGGACACTTTTAATGCTTCCAAACGGTTTGCTGCATTTATAAATCGCACATGTCTTGAGGTAGTTCATTATGATGTGATTTACCTTCTATGTGAGATTTGATTGGACAGGAATCACAGGACTGATTTTTCTAATCCCCATAGACAAGACAAAATAAAGTAGTGACTGCAGGTTGAAGGAAAGTAGTGGAGTAGAAGCACCGATACAGCACTAAAAATTTACTCAAGGGAAAGTAAAAGCGGACATTTTTAAAACTACTTAGTAAATTACAATTCCTGAGAAAAACTACTCAATTACAGTAATTTGAGTATTTATAATTTGTTACTTTACACCACTGAGCGTAATATACAACACCAACCCAGACAATATATCACTTAAAGAAGATCACATGCTTATGATTGACCACAGCTGGTCCCACATTAGCTAACTCATAATTCACCAATCAAATGATTCCTAACTCATTATGAATAATCAGAGTTTCTTACCTCAGTCTTTATCTTCCACCATTACTCCCTGTAATAGATAGGGCAGCACGGTGGTTCAGTTGAGGTGGCTCACAGCAAGAATGGAATGTCATTGGTTCAAGTCCTTACTAGGCCAGTCAATGTTTCTGTGTGGAGTTTACATGTTCTCCCAGTGCTTGCGTGGGTTTCCCCCGGGTTCTCCATTTTCCTCCCACAGTCCAAAGATGTGCAACATAAGTGAATTGACCAAACCAAATTGGCAACATAGATGAGCTCTTAGTCAGCAGTATATCTCTTTATAGCAATCCCCAATTTGCCATTAGCCATAAATAAGCAGGGGAGTTCTAGAGATCTAACTGAGCTCAAACTCCCCTCCTGCCCTGCAAATTGGAGGAAGCCTCTGGCTCGAGGATCATCTGAGCTCAGGGCTCTCTTGGGACAGCATGGCAAACTTGCTTTATAATCAATCATCAGCTAAGTGTAAACTCTTGAAACGATTAAAAATGTTAATAGCAGTCACTTTTTTACCTTTTCAAGGTTAAAAGATGTTGGAAGAAGGATCAATGTCTTATAATACAATTTAAAGGCATAAATAAACAAATAAATGAATCACAAAACACGGAAAACATCTAATTTATAGATAGTTTACAGCATAGGAACGTGCTAACAGTGTTTCTAAATCATGCTAGAAACATGTTAGCAGTGTGGTAAATCAAGCTGTTAACATGCTAGCTCTATTTTAAAACATGCTAGCTTTGTGTGCTGTAAAAAAAAAACCTTGCAGAGTTGCATACAATTCAGACTAGGCATGGGATGATAACCGTTTTCAAGGTCAAGATTTTAAAACCTGTAATACCATTCTTAAGATATGTGTGAGATTTTATTTGCATTTTTTTGTTTGTTTTTTTAGGACAACAGCAGAAAAGATATCCAGATGCCATTTTAAACTGTAAAGAAATGTGTGTTTTTGAAACTAATGAAGACAGCAGAAGTCAATTCATCTTTTGAATTATTTATCCTGACATGTTTACTGCTCCAAAATATTTTAAATCTTTCAAAAAATAAAATATATTGTTTTTAAAGGTGAAAAAGTTTGTTTTGTTACCCAGGCAGTTAAAAACAATATATTTTAGAGTAGTGAGCACAAGCGTGATATTTTTATCCAAGGTTATGCCTAATTTAGACTCAACTTTATTATCCCGCTTAGAGAAACTATTGCAGCAGGGTGCCATAAAGTTCCATGTACACATTACCAAAATATTACCACACATCATTTTTTAGATGCTTCTCCCTCCCTGCTGAATTTAATGCTCTAATGGCCACCGTCATAAAAGAATTTCTAATTCTATTTGTCCTGCAAATAGAAAGTCTAAAACGACGTCCTGATGGCAGCAGCTGAAACACAGAATACAATGGGTGATACAGGGTGCATAGGATACCCTGAGCTCTCTTTAAAACACAATTATGGCAGTTTGATTAAAACCGATGATCTTGCCTGCCACCTTCACAAGGCTGTTCTTATGTGACAAACTCAAATTACCGCACCAAGTTACAACGCAGAAAGATAAAATGGATTAAATAATTTGTCTATAAAACAGTGTCATTATTGAGGTACAAACCTGAAACGATCTAGAGTTTCCTCAGAAAAAAACAGTCTTTGTTGAACTTTTTTATAGTAAATTTGCAAATTAGAAACATGATTAAAAACAGGCTAAAATATTATAGCGGTATTAAATCATGCTACATGCTAAGAATGTGATTAAAACATGCTAGCAGTGACAAAGTCATGACGCTAACATTAGAAGAAACAACTGTGAAATCCACATGAAAATATATGGCCATTTATAGTGTTTTTGAACATTATGGTGGTACTATTGTGAACTAATTAACTGTAATAAATACTGTAGTACACTTTAGATTTTACTACAGTAAACTGTGGTGTATTGTTGTATAATATACCCTATTGTTGTAGAAAACTACAGTATTATGTGATTTGTTTATGTTCCTGTAGTTGTTGTGTTACCATAGCAACTATAGGTTAGACCAAAAGATTATTTCAAGCACAAAAACACTGTAGAATTATCTATATATTATAATAGTCATTTTTAATGTGGGAAATCATGCTAGAAATAGGCTGCATGGTGGCTCAGTGGTTAGCACTGATGCCTCAAAGCAAGAAGGTCACTGGTTCGAGTCCCGGCTGGGTTATTTGGCATTTCTGTGTGGAGTTTGCATGTTCTCCCTGTGTTGGCGTGGGTTTCCTCAGGGTGGTCCGGTTTCCCCCACAGTCCAAACACATGCGCTATAGGTGAACTGAATAAACTAAAATGTCAGTACTGGGTTGCAGCTGGAAGGGCATCCACTGTGTAAAACATATGCTGGAATAGTTGGTGGTTCATTCCACTGTGGCGACCCCTGATAAATAAGGGACTAAGCTGAAGGAAAATGAATAGATGAATGAATCATTCTAGAAATATGGTAGCTAGCAGTGTGCTAAAACGTGTTAGGAGCAGAGGAAAAGTCACAATTCAAACATGCTAGCTTTCTGAAAACCCCTTAGTTTATTTTGCTGAACTTTGTTATTGAGTTAAGAACTCTCATTTAACTCTTAAATCTGAAATAAAAACACAAAGTCACATTTTTATATGAATTTTAAGCTTTTATTTACAAGAAAATTGTGTTTTGTTACATTTTGAAAACGGGTTTTAAAGTCCAAGTATTTTAATTGTCATTCATTTTCCTTCAACTTATTCCCTTATTTATCAGGAATTGCCACAGCAGAATGAACCGCCAAGTATTTCAGCATATGTTTTAAGCAGCGGATGCCATTCCAGTTGCATTCCAGTACTGGGAAACACCAACACAATCTCACGGCAATTCGTAACTTTTTGATTTAGTGGCTAATTCATATGAATTCGTACAATCTAATTTGTACAATTTAGTACGATTTGCTCATCCGCCAATGACGGTTGGGTTTAGGGGTGGGGTTAGGTGCCACACCTCCTTTTTAAAATCGTACAATTTCGTACGACTGAACTCGTACGAATTCGTAGGAATTAGCCACTAAACTGTCAAAACATAAAATACTTACGTTTTCTCATGAGATCAGGCTGGAAACACCCATACACACTCATTCACACACAATCACAATCCGGCCAATTTAGTTTATACAATTCCCCTATTGTGCATGTGTTTGGACTATGGGGGAAACCCACAACAACATGGGGAGAACATGTAAACTCCACACAGAAACGCCAACTGACCCAGCCGGGACTTGAACCAACGACGTTCGTGTTGTGAAGTGACAGTGCTAAACCCCTGAGCCACCGTGTCGCCCATTTTAATAGTCTTTTAATGTAAAACGCTAGTGTTTTTAGCACATTGGTGATGTGTAAACATGCCCCTAATGTTCTCTAATGCATTTAAAACGATATTAAATATTTATAATTCAGACAGACTGAACAGGATCAACCGTTGCTTGAAGGCAAACATCACATCATGACATGAGTTCAGTTTTTATCTGCTCTCGTTACAATCCAGACGCTCAGCAGACGCAGGTTTGACGCTTGCACACTTTGTAAGCAAAATGTCATATTTAACAACCTTCATCTGTCACCAACATGCTTGAATAAACTTCACAGGTATTCTTTTAGCTGACCAGATTTGCATATATGTTTTGAAACCGCTCAGGTCTATTCAGTGTGTTAGAAGGCAGATGTCAATGCTTGCATTTCAAGTGTTTTTAGAAGATGATGGACTATTTGTGTCCTATTTGCCTCCTCACATATCCCTCATTAATATCTGATTTTATCATTAGGCCGTACTGCGGTTTTGTGTTCAGAGTGGCCTTGTGCTGAACAGAACCTCTGTTGATTCCAGTAATGGACAAAGAGAGCCAAAGAAACATTAGCTGAAAGACATATCTGAGCTTATACAGCTACACTTTCAGGTCATTTGGATTTCAGGTGATGGTAAGAAGCGAGTATATCCAGGGTTATTACACTTTTTTTCTTACAAGTCAAATTTAAAGGGGAGCTATTATGCAGAGGTCACTTTTATAAGGGGTTTAAAAACATACACTGTAAAAATATCTTGATTTTCACAGCATGCTACTGTAATCTTTCACAGTTAATTACATTAGTGTCACTTTACAGGATTTAACTGTAACAATTCACAATAATGTGCTGTATTCAGAGTTTTATTGTGAAATTAAGGCAGGTAGCACAATTACAGCAAATTACTGTAAAAACGGCTATTTCATTTGCATGTTAGTTATAGGAATTTAAACTCTTTTTATTTAATTTAACATAGACAATAATACAATTGAACTTTTATGCAAGTTGTCACGATCACCAGCGATTATAACTCCCAGATCGCTGGATCTCACACACAAACACACATGGACTACTATTCCGCCATTAATGGACTACATATTCAGTCATGCCACACACATACTCACACCTGCTCCAAGTCTCTACTGATTACGTTCGCACCACCTGAGCATTGTCAAAGACTGATTACAGACCTTATTTAAACAGCACACAAGCTCACTGCCATTGCCGAGTCTTGTTATCTGTATTTCTACGCGTTTTCTTAGTCTTGTTCCTCCGTGTCTTTGATCTTTGCCTTGTTTACCTTTCTCCTTGTCTTCCGACTGTCTTCCGACTGATACATTTGACTACGATTCTGGATTGCCTTTATACATCTGTTTGCACCTGTGTTGACCTTTGCTTGCCTGACTTTGAATAAACCTGCACGTGGATCCAAACCTCAGTTGTCTCTGTCACTCCCTGTGTTACACTAGTATTGGCTCTTTTTTGAGATTTAGAAATAACAGAATGTTATTGCAGCCTCATCCTGTTTTAAAACGACATGAATGTCATAGTAAATTTTCATTTTTTGGGTGCACTGCACCTTTAATTTATTTTATAAGGTTAATATGTGAATATAAAATTATTTTTAATGAACATAACTTTGTGCTTAGCCGAAAATGTAATAAACTGGAACAGAAGTCATTGATTCATAAAACCAAACACTGTTAAACACCCCAAATGATTTTAAGTTAGGGTAAATGTCAGAATGACTAACCTGCTTCAAAGTAAAATATAGTTATTCTACAAGATAATACTGTGAAATCACGGTAATGGACTTTACTATCTACTTTGAAATTACACTATATGGCTGTAATTTCACAGTAATTTAATGTAACAAAATCACAGTAAATTACTATGAACTACCTCACGGTAATTTGCTCTGAATTTACATACAGTATTTTACTGTGAAAGTAACGCAATTATTAGCCAGTAATTTACTGTGAATTTAAAGTCAATCTTTCAGTGTAGTTGTTTGGCAGCAGTGTGTGAATATATCCAGCCTTTAATGGTAAAAATGCATTGTTCAAAAACTAAATAGTTCAAATTCATTCATTCATTCATTCATTTTCTTTTCGGCTTAGTCCCTTTATAAATCAGAAGTTGCCACAGCAGAATGAACCGCCAACTTATCCAGGTATGTTTTACACAGCGGATACCCTTCCAGCTGGAACCCAACACTGGGAAAGTTGTTTATAATCACATTTCATAAAATGTGCAGAAACACTTTGATTGACATTCCCTCTTTGTACATGTCATTAGAGGGGGAAAGCCCCGCTCATTAGTGACAATTTCTCTCTCAATAGCATAGACGGCCCGGAGTGAGAAGCAGCCGTCCACCATTAGAGTTTTCAGAGAGATAACATTAGTCCTGTATTTGAATCTGCCACTATGCTGACACACAGGCATTTGTAGCTCCGCCCTCTTTTGAAAAGAGCACAATCTCATTTGAATTTAAAGCGACAGTCACCAAAATGCCACAATTAGGATCAAAGCCTAAAAGGGTGAGTTTCAGAGAGTTATAAAACATTATTATGGGGTATTTTGAGCTGAAACTTTACATACAAACTCAAGAGACATCAGAACTATTTAACATTTTGTAAAAAGGGTATAATAGGTCCCCTTTGAGCACTTTTGAAACACTTACATTTCAAAAAACGTGGCAAATTATTACATACAAATATTTACATACATATACATAGCATTATTTCAGATACTGCTCATTAGTATTGTATAGTATTCTAAGGAACATTTTTAAGGCATGTTTGCCCCAATCCCAACATTAAATTACTGTCATTAACTCTCTTAAATGCTATTTTCTTGCATGTTAAATGTGTCTTTTATCTTAAATATATTTTAAAATCAAAGGGGAGAGATTTAAAAAAGAAAACAAAGGACAGGCACAAGCTCCAGGGTATATGTTTTCTGCAAAAGCAAAGACGTTTATTTTATTTTTTGTATTATTAGTATTATTATTATTATTAATATTATTATTATTAATACTTAATTGTTATTACCCATTTAGTAACTTAAATTATTATGAAAGCTACACAATCACCTTTAAGTAGTTTCAAGCACTTTACCAAAAATGTAAGCACTTTTCAAACCTCAAAAACAGTGGATTAAATCTCCAGCATTTTCAGAGACTTCCTGAACCCTGAGTAACCAAAAACTGCAGCGCTACTCGCTTTACTACATTCTTCATTAAGCTGCTCAGTTATTTCTAAAAAGGCTTGTCGCAGTGTAGCATTACTAAACACTAGAGTAAACACTGCCAAAAGCTTTGGTGTAGTGTAGTCTCTATCTTTAATGAACACTGGGAAGCAGAAGTCATTTGGCTTGTATGACAGCTCATTTAAAATGATTTTGAGTAAAGGAGTGCTGGTGTGATTTTGACCAAATTACTGTGTGACATACAAGTTTATGTTTGGATGTCACACATACTGTATGAAATACACTAACTGGCCACTTAATTAGGTACACCTTACTAGTACAGAGTTGGACCTCCTTTTGCCTTCAGAACTGCCTTAAATCCTTCGTGTCATAGATTCAACAAGATACTGGAAATATTTCTCAGAGATTCTGGTCCATATTGACATGATAGCATCACGCAGTTGCTGCAGATTTGTCGGCTGTACATCCATGATGTGAATCCCCTGCGAATCTCCACCCAATCCCAAAGGTGCTATATTAGATTGAGCTCTGGTGACTGTGGAGGCCATTTGAGTACAGTGAACTCATTGTCATGTTTTTGTCCAAATTGTCCAAATTAAGGACTTAGCAATGGACTTTACTGATCAAAAATTGAGTTTTGTTATTTTTACAGTAGAAGATGTACAAAATGTATATATGAACATGATCTTCACATAACATTTTAATGATTTTTGACATTAAAGAAAAATTTATCATTTTGACTCATGCCAAAAATATATCCATGCAAATTAACTGTGGTTCATGATTAGATAGATCTCCAGGTTTACATATGGCCATATTTCAGTTTTCCTGTTACAGTCACCAGCGATCTAGCTACTGCAGATCGCTGGAGAACCTTCACTTTCACTCGGGCTACAATTCTGCCACCACACGAACTACAAATCCTGTCATGCACCTCACACACACTTGTTCCTGTTTTATATTGATTACTTAGCTGGAGGATCATAAAGAACTAATTACATGGACTATAAATACCACACTTGCACACACACAGTGCTGAATCTTGTTCTACCTGTAGCATCACGAATCCTTTCTCCTTGCCGTGTTTTGATGCTTTGCTTTCCATGTTTATTTTTATATGTTAGCCGCTTATATCAATCTCATGCCTGGTTTTAACTACTCATTTGGATTTCCCTATTTGATTCTATCTGCTCCTGTGGTTGACCCTTGCCTGCCTGACTATTCTCTGTTGATTAAAGACTGTGCAATTGGATTCTCACCTCTGTTGTCCCGTACGGTATGTTATATTTCCTTATAGGTTGTTATTGCAAAGCACTGCAGATCTATGGTTTATTACTGTTTTCAGATCAGTTATAATAATGGTGTTTTGTTAAGTTAGCTGTATTTCATGCATTTTTATTTAGTGTTTAATGTTGTGTAATAAAGTACCCTTTATTAAGTACCCTTAATATTCATTATGTATGTCATTAAATGGATGTGAGACAGAATAATCATAAT